>NC_142173.1:1723756-1962041 GCF_029865625.1 Vigna umbellata | reverse complement strand
AAGGATCAATTCATCTGTTAAACCTTGCCACATCATTAATTTAGTGAAGGATGAGTTCATTCATGAACCCCTGCCGCAACACTAAGTCGATGAAGGATGAGTGCATTTATGAACCTCTGTCACACCATTAAGTTGGTGAAGGATGAGTTCATTAGTGAATTCCTGCCACACTACTAAGTCGATGAAGGATGAGTTCATCCGTGAACCCCTGCCACACCACTAAGTTTGTGAATGATGAAATCATCTGTTAACCCCTATTGCACCACTTAATTGGTGAAGGATGAGCTCACTTGTGAGCCCCTACCGAAGGCATGCCAAGTCAGTGAAGGATGAGTTTATGTAAGTGAACCACTACCTCTTAGTCTAGTGAAGGAAGAACTCACCTAAACGAACTCCTACTGATCGAGTTGTGAGATGACTAAAGTTGTTCAATCGCGACTTAGTGTTAT
Source organism: Vigna umbellata (assembly GCF_029865625.1). Lineage (NCBI taxonomy): Eukaryota > Viridiplantae > Streptophyta > Magnoliopsida > Fabales > Fabaceae > Vigna > Vigna umbellata. Next base: position 1,961,592 of record NC_142173.1, on the reverse strand, counting down.
CTGACTCAATATAGTGGGGTGACTTAGAGCAAGCATTGTTAACAAAAAACGAACTTCAATGCTCTCGAAGCTCACTACCTTATTGGTACCTACAACAATCACGCTACCAACCAAATTCTCATCTCGCTCGATTGATCCCAAAATGGGTGAAGCGATTGACAGTGACATCGACGATGAAGAAGCATCATTTTCATATCATCGACCATCCCTTCCTAAAGACTCCTTAAATGAAGACAAGTTGACGGTCAATATTATTACCTAAAATATGAGGAATGATCGATCTGCAACAGAAAGTAAAAGAGCAAAGGTGAAAATGGCAAGCGAGGCCCACCCCTATTTATACTAGCGAAGGCCCCACCTGTCAGTCATCCTTAGTCATTAGATTAATCAGATCCAATGGATAAAGGCATCCGACCTTTTGAATTCTGACAGGTTTAAGATTCGAAGCACCACACACCTCTCTCCCAATGGTCATATTTTCAAACATTTCAAAGTGAATATTTCTAATGCATCAAACGGTCTAAATGCACATAAAATAGGAGGCTGAAGAAACCCTAGTTTGCATGGAAGGAAAAAGCCATTTAACAAATTTCAAACCATTCGCCAGTCATTTCAGGCTCGGGCTTGGGGGTCTTATGTACTATATGACTGTCCAGTTAGTGATAACGGTTGATTTCACCGTTATTTGAGAGTAAATTTTAATATCAAATGAACCCTTTTTGACTTAGAAACTTGTTTGTTCTCTTGATTTTGGTTTATTTTAGTAAATAAGAGAGTTGAGATTACGCTTTAAGATTTTATCACTAAATTCCCTTGATTTTGTAGGAAATTGGGATGAATTGGAAGAGGAGTTAAGTTGTCAAGAAGTTGGAACTCATAAAGGACAGAAAAAGCACTGGAAGAGAAGGTTGCAGAAGGTCACATCACGCTTGGGCGCCCTTTTTATGATCCTCAGCGCTGGAAGCTCGCAGTCACGCCTAGGCGCCCTTTTTGGGGCGTTGAGCGCCATCTTCCCTGTAACGTTTCATGCTTGAGCGCCCTCCATTGGACGTTGAGCGCCACTCCTTCGCAAGCACACCTGGGCGTCCTAAGTAAGGGTGCTGAGCACCGCCAACATTGGCCTATGGCCCAATTCAACCCTATTTAAGGATTAGCTAGACCTAGAGAGAATATCTCTTGACATAATTAACACAAATTCAAATTTTCTTCAATTCTCTAGAGGCAGAAGTGGATGCGGAAGCTCTCCTCTTCAATTTTTAGGGTTTTTCTATCTTTTTCATTCCATTGTTCATCTAGTTTCTCCATCACGATGGGGAGCTAAACATTCTTTGTTGTTGGGGATGATGTAACCTTGTGAACTCTCATGTATTTGAATTTATTCTTATTTATTTATGCTTCTTTCATTAATTGTTAGAGTTATTCTTCTTTACTCAATGCTTGTTATGTTTAACTCATTCATGGCAATGATTATTAGTTTTCGTGATATGGACACATATGGGGAAACCTAGATCTGAAGAATTGCTCTCAAAAGTAGTATTGCCTAGACATAGGGATATGAGTTTTGGTTATCTTAAGCTTCTGTGCGTATGTAATGCAAAATTAATTGCTAGGTGATAACGGTTTAAAATACCGTTATCTGTGATGTAATTTTGATACTAAATGCAACCTTTTTGACTTAGAAACTTGCTTTAACTCATGTTTGTGCTTTAGTTTTGTGAATAAGAGAGTCGAGGTTATACTTGATTTTATCACTAAATTCCCTTGATTTTGTACGCTATTGGAATGATTTGAAGGAAGAGTTAAAGTACCAAATAGTTGGAATGCAGAAAAGTCAACCAGAGTGCATAAATTTCAACCAGAGTGTAGAAAAGTCAACTAGAGTGCAGATATTTACACCAAAGGGCTTTCATTTAACCAAAACCAAACATACTCACAAGCAGGTTTTCATCCCAAGGACTTTTCTTGGCTTGTAACTTGGCTGGGCTAAGAAGAAACATGGTTTTTCAGGAATGCAAAATCCTTGAGTTAAGAGAGATATTTATGAATTTAACAATTACACACAGGTTCTCTTTTCAAGAAGATCTTTTTCTTATTCCCAACCTTTTCCCTTGCAGTGAGCTTTTATTTCTTTTCTTTGATTTCTCTTTTTCTTTTTCCTTGTGCTTACTGCTTATTTTTCTAGCAACCCCAAACTTGAACATTTATCAATACCTCACAAATATTCTCAACTCACTGAAGGAAAAGAATTTAAAACAGGGTTTTCAAAACGTGCTTAAGGTTAAAGGTTCAAAGGATGGAACAAACTGTTCTCTTTTTATTTGGAAAAATTCATGAGTAGGCTAAAAAAATTAAGGGATAACAAAAGATGACCTTGATCATATGAAACCTGCAAGAAAGTAGTTCAATCACAGAAAATTTGGGCAAAATCATTCACGCTTTCAAAGTAATAGCAATTATTCACAACAACTCTGAAGCCCAAAACTCACACAAGTAAACTCTCAAGTCCTAGAATTCAGAAAAACATCATGCTCAGTATCTTAATCAAATTTTACCTCAAGCACCTGTTTTACCTGTATATCAGCACACCATGCATCATCTCAACATCAATCAATACACTAGAATATTACAAAGCAATACTCATCACAAAACACATCACAGTTGAATCAAAGCAGTTTAATTCATTCAAGCAAAGTACAATAACAAAACAATTGATTAAAAAGAAAGCAAATAAGAAAACAAAAGATTAAAAAGAAAGGTTTTGAAAGTTGGATTGCTTCTTAGTAAGCGCTTCTTTAACGTCACTAGCTTGACCCAATAAGCTCATGTCACATCTTTAATCTTGGTGTCATCTTTTCCTTCTCCACACCAATTGATCTTCAGCAGCTTCCTGTTCACCGTTTTAGTTCTCCTTTAAATTGGAGATTCAATCTCTATCAGTCCATCAGCTCCGAGTTCTTTCACAACCCAAAGCTTTTTGTTGAATCTCACTAGTATCTTGGTCTCAGCTCTTCATGTTTCTCTAGTGAGTCTAGATGAACACATGTTCCTTTGCTGTCTTTTTCTTCTTCCTTAACTTGTGATAGAAAACATTTTTTACCTTTTTTACCTGGTTTAACAACTTTTGTACTAGTCCCGGGTGCATCCTCACATGCAGCTTTGAGACTAGTCTTCTTTATTCGAACCGGTTGCTCAACATTGAAGACATTGAAAGTCATCTCCTCTTCTTGGTCTTTAAGAGCTATAGTTCCATCATCAACATTGATGATTACCTTGGTCGTCTTCATGAATGACCTTCCAAGAATAATAGGGATTTCCAAATCTTCCCCCATCTCCATAACAACAAAGTCCACCAGGAATTTAAGGTTGTCAGTTTTAACTACCACATCCTTCACCACACCATAAGGCCTTTTGGTGGATCCATCTGCCATGCATAAAGTCATCCTTGTAGGCTTGACTTCAAAACTTCCAATCTTTTCAAGTACAGACAAGGGCATCAAATTGATACTAGACCCTAAATCAATTAGGGCTTTCCCTATTTTGTGCCTCCCAATAGTGCAAGGAATAGTGAAACTTCCTGGATCTTTATCCTTTGGAGGAAGTGCCTTCTGCAAGATCACACTGCAATCACCTTGTATCTCAATAGAGTCCTCCTCTAAATATTTCTTTCTTTTGAGGAGTTTCTTCAAAAACTTAGCATATTCAGGGATTTGTTGTAATGCTTCAGTCACAGGAAATTTTATTCCCAATTTTTTGAAGATTTCATCAAAACACTCTAATTGCATATTTTTTTCTTTTTTGAACACTCCTCATGGTAAGGAAGAATTTTCTTATTTTTTTTCTCTCAACCTCTTCTTTCTCTTTTCTCTCTTTTTCCACAATCCTCTCTTTTTCTTTTCTCTCAATCTCACTTTCTCTCTCTTCTTTTTGAATTTTTTCTTTTTCTTTTTCCTCAATCTCACTTTTTCTCTCTTCTTTTTCTTCTCTCTCTTTCATCTCAACTTTTTCTTTTCTCTCTTTTTCTCTCTTTTTTTTTTCTCTCATCATTCATGCTTAAAATAGCTTTGCAGTCTTTCTTGGGGTTAACTTCAGTATTAGCCCCAAAACTTCTGATAGGCATCTCCTCCAACTTCTTGGCCATTTGACCAACCTGCATCTCCAGGTTCCTTATAGCAGCTTCATTGCTTTTTTGAGTTGAAAGACTTGCATGCATGAATTATTGGAGGGTTTCTTCAAGCTTTGTGGTTCTGTCAGAAGGAGAGGTTTATTGTTGCTATTGTTGTTGTTGTGGTGACCAATTGAATTGTCCACCAGTTTGCCCAAACTGACTTTGTCCCATGCTAGGATGAGATTTCCACCCTTAATTATAATTGTTGGGATGAAATTGGTTACCCATGTAATTAACTTCTTCATTTAGATTCTCGGGCACAACAAATTGACCATTAATATGATCACCACCACATAGTTCACAGAGTTGCTGATGAACTTGTAAAACATTATGGCATTCCTTTTGTGGCTGAGAAAGCTTCTTTGTTCAGACTTCAAGTTGTTGAGTGATGATCTTATTTTGAGCAAGCAAGGCATCATAAGACTGTAGTTGTAAAACTCCCTTAGGTTGTGATGAAGTTCTTCTTTCATTGTGCATCTCATTATCATTAGTAGCCATGTTGTCAATTTATTCATAAGCTTCCTCTAGAGTCTTGCATTTGATATTGCCTCCAATTGAGGCATCCAACATCAATTTGGTTTGTGAACAAAGACCTCCAAGGAAAAGAATGACTACTATTACTTCATCAAAACCATGAGTAGGTGTCTTTCTTAGCAAGCTTTTGTATCTATCCCATGCTTGCCCTAATGATTCTTCCATGCCTTGATTGAAAGAGGATATTTCTTGCTTCCCTTTGTTGGTCTTTGACCGTGGGAAGTATTTATTCAAGAACTTAGCTACCACAACTTCCCACTAAGTAAAGTTGTTTTCAGGAAAAGGGTTTAGCCACAATTTAGCGTTGCCTCCCTGTGAGAAAGGAAACAAGCCTAATCTAATAGCATCATCTTGCACTCTATTCAGCTTCACAGTGTTGCAGATCGCATTAAAGGTGGTAAGATGCTCATATGGACTTTCATGTGACAGTCCATTGAACTGGTTGCTCTTCACAAGATGGATCAACGTAGGCTTCATCTCCATATTCGCGGCATTGACCCTTGGCTTTGCAATGCTGTTAAAATACTGAGCGCCAACTACAGTTGCATAATTTGCCAAAGTACGTTTGTCTGGCTGTCCATTATTGTTGTCCATGATTTTCTGATCTGGTTGTGAGAGGATCTCTCTGGAACAAGGTTCTTAGATAACATGCTCCTCCTGCTAGTCTCAAGTCCTTCAAGAAGAGGTTCAGAACTTTTGCTGCTTTGAGTCCTTACTGTATCCTGCATAAACTAAAAACAAAACCCTAGAAAAAATTGTTAGCACAAAAATAAAAATAAAAATAAAAGATATGAAAATAAAATAGAATAGAATAAAATCAAATCAAATAAAATCAAATCAAATGAAATAAAGTAAAATAGAATAAAGCCAAAATTAATTAAGAATCACAAATATAGAATAGTTTAAACCGTGAGTCCCCGGCAACGACACCAAAAACTTGTTGATGGATTGACAAGTGTACCGAATCGCACATGTAATATAAAATGGTAAGACCAAGTATCGTATCCCTGAAGACTCTCGGTACTAGACAGTTGTGTGATAACTCAATTAATTAAGACTTTTAGAAAACAAGATCATTGATTTGGGATGCGAAAACAGAAAATTAAATATGAATGCAATTGATCAATAACAGAGAAAACAACGATGAACGAAGGTTGTTTATAAAATGAGATGATTATGTTGTTAGGGTTTGATTTCACCAAGTTTACTCTCATGTATATAAGAATTCTTCTTTTTTACATTAATGTTAACGTCACTCACTAAATTACTTAGAACCCGATCCCTCAGCGCAATAAGCCTGCCTTAATTCCTAGTTCGTGCAATTCCTAGCGTTCCTAGAAAATTAAGTCTGAAGATCAAGAGCTTAAAACGACCAAGTACTAATACCCTCATCCTTGAGAAATATTACCCTTGAAAGAATTCATCAAGAACCTGAATTGTAAGGAACCTCCCGATACTCATGCAATTCATAAATCATGCTACTAAATGAGTTAAAATAGAGCAAGCATTGGAATAGATGAATTCCCTAACAATTAATGAAAAAACATATAAATTAAGCATCAAGTCAAATACATGAGAGTTTACAAGGTTACATCATTCCCTAACAACAAATAGAGTTTAGTTCCCCATAGACATGGAGAAACTAGATGAATAATGGAAAAGCATGAGATAGAAGAACCCTAAAAGTAGAGGATGAACGCTCCCGCATCCAAATCCGCCTTCAGAGAATGGAAGAGTGTGTTGTTGTGCTGCTCCAGCCAGAGATACAAAACCTAGAGCGCTTGGGTCTTTTAAATAGAGTCGAAAAAGAGTAGAAACAGGGCCCGGTCCAAAAGAGTCGAAACAGAGTAAAAACTGGGCCGGATCTGCGACGCACGACGCTCAGGCGCCCCCATTTAAGGCATCCGGGCGGTGGACCGTCCTCATGTAGGGCTTGAGCCTTCAATTGGACGCCCAGGCTTCGGGGTCCGCCGCTCAGGCGGCCTAGGAGGGCGCCCGGGCGGTGGACGTCAATTTTTTGCGCTTAAGCCTCCATGCAGGGCGCCCAAGCTTCGTGTGATTCCCCCTTCTGGTGCTTTTGCAAGCCTTTCTTAGCTCTATCTCCTTAGCACTTCATCCTTGCTTCCTGTATTAACTCATTTTCTATCAAAATAAAGGGGATTAGTCATAAAATCATCAAATGCAACCTCAACTCTCTTATTCACACAACTTAATTAAAAAGCATGAGTCCAAGCAAGTTTTTAAGTGGAAAAGGGTGTATTTAGTATCAAAATTACATTACAAATAACGGTATTTTCAACCGTTAACACAACCCTGATCGTGTGCGACAGGAAGAAGAGTGAGGAGCTCTTGGACTTTGAGAGTTGTTTCTCAAAGGGATTATGCAGCAAGAACGTGTGGTTATGTGCGTGCAGGTGTTTTCTTTTCTATATTTGGTTGTGAGTGGGAAAGGTGTTTACATTTGTGAGAGTGTGTTCACTGTAAAACCTTTGGTGTAAATCTCAAATCATTATAGTGAAATATCCTTCAATCTAACGTTGATTGGAAGGGTGACTGGATGTAGTCATTGAGGCTGAACCAGGATAAAAACCTTGTGCTTGTTCTTCTTTCCCTATCCCTTTTACTTTAAACTGCATACGCGTTTACTTACAGTGCAAGAAAGTTTTAAAGATAATTTCAATTTTGCAAAAAGATTTGAAAAACGTTCATTTTTATAAATCACTAATTCACCCCCCTCTTGGTGTTGAGAAACAAAGCTCTCTATTTCTAACATTGTTTTTTCTATATTTGGTTGAGTGGGAGGGTGTTTACATTTGTGCGAGTGTGTTCACTGTAAAACCTTTGGTGTAAATCTGAAATCATTATAGTGAAATATCCTTCAATCTAAGGTTGATTGGAAGGGTGACTGGATGTAGGCATTGAGGCCGAACCAGAATAAAACCCTTGTGTTTGTTATTCTTTCCCTATCTCTTTTACTTTAAATTACATATGCGTTTACTTACATTGCAAGAAAGTTTTGAAGATCATTCTAAATTTTCAAAAAGATTTGGAAAGTGTTAGTTTTTATAAATCACCATTCAGCCCCCCTCTTGGTGTTGAGAAACAAGGCTCTTTATTTCCAACACTATGTTCACCAACAACGTGCTTAACCTCATTAGTCGTCTCGTTGACAATTTTCAGATTTGGGGGTATAACACGAGCAGGCCTTGGTTTTCTCTCCCATCGCTTGGTCCGTGGGACGTCATGTGTTCAGCCTTGTCAGGCTCCAATGCCTTGGATCTTGTTCAAGCCTTAGTTGGGCATCTCAATCCTTATTTGCGTATCCGAGTTGGGTCTCTTTATATTGTCATGATTAACGCCTTCATTTCTTCATTTTCTTCGGTAGGTCACAAGATATTAAACACTAATATCTCGGGCATGGCACATCCTAATATGAATTTCATTGGTTGTCTCCAAACATTCAACCGAAGACCGAACCGTCTCGCTTGTTTAGCCATTTAGGCTTATAAACTAAACTATTTTTATATTAATTTGATTCGCTACATTTTTCTGACCATTCAAATTCGAATTGTTATTTTCTTTTCAGTGCAGATGATATGACCCTATGTACAAACTACTCTGCCAACTAGAGCTTATTTGGTGAGGAATGTTCTCTGTGAACTCTCATTCGAGTCTCTTCAACCTAGGGAACGTTCTAAGTGAACTTCTAGAGTCTGTTGATCAGTGAGGAACGTTCTCTGTGAACTCTCACTCGAGTCTCTTCGACCTAGGGAACGTTCTAAGTGAACTCCTAGAGTCCATCACTCGGTGAGGAACGTTCTTCGTGAACTTTCACACAAGTCTCTTCGACCTAGGGAACGTTCTAAGTGAACTCCTAGAGTCTGCCACTTGGTGAGGAACGTTCTTCGTGAACTCTCACACAAGTCTCTTCGACCTAGGGAACGTTCTAAGTGAACTCTTAGAGTCTGCCGCTCGGTCCAAAGAGGAGCAAGGACTTAAAGCACATTGAAAACAAGCTCCCCAATACAACGTGAACGGCCTCTCTCAAGCTCATAATAATCCCTGCACACCCCTTCCAAAAAAAGAGCTTGCTTGGGCTTGAAGGGCTTTTGTACTGTATGGATACCTGTCAGGCCAATGAACTAGGTAGACAAACAATTAACAATTCTTAACCAATCGATTAAGATAGCCGTTGAGGTAGTTACAAGGATAATAATAATAACAACCACTAATTGGAAGTTAATAAAATAATGAAAGTCGTTTAATAGTAATAGGTCAGACCTAAGGATAAACCCATTTTAATATATATAAATATACCTTTGACAGGAAGGTCATGTAACTAATTATGAGTACTCACTTTTTATTAAATATTATCACGCAAAGTCACTAACTTGAGTGTCGGAGTGTCTTTGACAAATACTCTCCCACACGGCTTGGACAAGGAAGAGAGAGAGCGAACAACGCAATTTGGATAATAGAAGATCATTAGGAAGTTCATCCAGTCTTCAAAACAACTTGGTTTTTGAGTAAGAGATCTCAACTTCTTACTTGAAACAATTTGTGTTTTCATTTTTTTTTTCTATTTGAGAATGACGTTAAGCAAATAGAAATTGTTTTTATTTTATCAAATCTTTACAGTAAGTTTTTATTTAGTCTAAAATTTTTTGTTTTTTTATTTTATTTTGTCACCAATTTTAATAGGCTTATTTGAAAAAAAAAATAATTATTTCAACTTATTTTTATCATATACCAAAATGTTATTATATTTAGATATTTTATTCTAAATTTCTAGATTTTGAGTTAGTTTGTACATACATTAGGATTTAATTAGAATAACATATTACATGAAAAGACAATTATTTATGATTTCAGATAACTTGGATGTGAAAATTATTTGATCACTAAATTTTTATTTTTGGTCTAAGAATTGTGGTTTTATTTAAAGCTGTCAAAACGGGTAACTCGGCTCAACCCGACCCGACCCACCACGGATTGGTCACTTAGTGAGCTAATCAAACCCGGCTCACTTATCAGCGAGTTGAAAAAATTCGAACCCGGCTCAATCCACCACGGGTTGGTGGGTTAAACGGGTTGGCTCACTAGCTCATTTAATTATAAGTTTTCTTAAAATAAAAAAATTACGATTTTTTTAATTCAAATATAAATAAATTTCACACTAAAATGACGTTAAACTTCAAAGACAATTCAAAATAAATAAATAAAAGTATCATACAATCCAAGCGTAATCCAAAAACATGTACAAAAAGTAAAGTAATAAGTTTTTAATATTGATAATTTTTGTCCATTTATAATATTAGAGTCTTGAATAGATAAATTTATAATATTTTTCTCTTTTCAAACATCTTCTTTATTACCATCTACAATATAATAAAAAAAATGATAGCTAATAATATTAAAATATAAAATAATAAATAATTAAATTAATTAGGTGGATTGGTGAGCCAACCCGGTCCACCACGAGTTCAACCCAGTGAGTCGGGTTGAAAACTAACTCGCATAAAAAAATTACATTTTTTTCAAACCCAACCCGGCTCAAACCCGTGGTGGACCGGACTGGCTCGCGGGTTACAACTCACGTTGACAACACTAGTTTTATGATGACATTTTATGATTTTGATGTGATTATAAATACTTTAAGTTTGAATGACCACGGTACAATTGTAATCTATTAAAGATGAGGTTCGAATTGATCACTTTAAATATTTAAGAAGTCGAATTATTAAAGTGCATTTAAAAATATTTTTGAAATTTATTAATTTATTTTTCAGACTAATTTTTCTGATATTTTCTCTCAAAGTAAAATATTTGCCTTAAATGAAAATAGTACATAGATTCAAACCTTGTTTTTATTTTCCAATTTCTTTCTTTTTTCTTTGCTTGTCTCTTTAATAGGTTATATTTGAATGTTTATTATAGATGTAATTATTTGTATATTAATTAAATTATTTTGGAAGTCTCACATTAATTAAATATAAGGTTAATTCAGAATATATATGTGAATGCAAACATCATCGTCTTATTACAAGTCAAATTTGTAAGATTGAGTTAGACTTAAAAGTCTATTTCTTAATTAACAACATGTAAATTATGTTGTATGAAAATTACTATTGAAAATGATGAAGACTTGTATGAATATGTTGTCACATATTTGGGATGATATTTATGTGAATTATTGTTTGATTTCTATATTAAGGATTGAAAATTATGTTGTAACAAATCTCCTTGCTTCACTAATGATCTAAGTCACATAGACTAAGATATCGTGTGGTGAGAAACTGAGGAAAGTTCTTCAACATCGTGACATGAATCAGTCTCCTTGCTTCTTGAGGATTTAGTCTCAACCGATATCATAATATTGCTCAAAACTAAATCGACTTGATGTGAGTTCATTTTCATAAAGACAACAAAAAAATAATTTTTCAATCTAATTGGGGTTTTTCCACGTCTCAATGTCGATGGATAAATTTAATTTAATGTATAGAATATTGATTTCGTGTACCAATTTCACCCACAGATTGAATGATTGTAATCTCTTTATTAGTTGAATTTCAATGATAATCTTGTGCATCACTAGCCTATATTTTTGTTTCATTTGGTTTTTTATAAAGATGAAAATGGAAGTGCAACAACAATCGATGAGGTGTAACGTAAAAGTGATAAAACTCAAAGTGGTATATGTGGTGATTGGGGAAGTTGCAATAAATTAACAAGAACATTGAAGTAAATTGCATAAAGAAAATTACCAAGAATAGCAAATTTCAACTATCAACATTGGATTAACCATTTTTCCTAGGAGTGACAAAATGGGTTAGATCCGATGGCCCAACCCGTCTACCCGACTGAATAAAGGCAAGTCGAGAGATGCTTTTGAACTTACCAACCCATAATAGGCTCGCTGGTCTAGCTCACTAACTCGCCAGACCAGATGAGAGGCAGGACATGCAAATTCGTCGGCCCGTTACATGTTAATTAACTTAGCTCACAAAATTAGGTTTGTGTGTTGTGTTTTTGGCTTTTCTGAGAGTGTGAACGCCACAAGAGTGTGAACGTTGTGAGAGTGCAAACATTATAAGACCCGTGTAAATAAGATGATGTTTTAATTTAATTATTTTATTTTAGGATATTAAATAATAAATTATTTTGTGAAGGTGTTGAGAAATATTTAAAGATGTGAATAAAATTAAATTAGTATTTATTTCTATATTAATTTTCGAAAAGCTTTGGAGGTGATTTACGTAAGTGTGGAGAAGGAAAAAAAATGAGAAGTGGAGTGAGATTGTGTGCATGGGTTGACGTGAATGAGGAGGAGAATGAGAGTTATAGTGGTGTTGAAAAGTCAAAATGAAAAAGTGGATGAAAGAGTGGAGAGAGTGTTACGTAAATAGTAGAGGGAGTGAATAAAAAGGAAAAAAAATGAAAGAATGCATGGGAATGAGTGGTGTGGGACCGTGAGCTTGGGGCTATGAGAGAGAAGAAAATAAAATGAAATTGTGTGAGAGAAGACATGGTGTTGCGTGAGTGTGGTGGAGGAAGTGAAGAGAGAAGAATAAAAATAAATAAAATGGGGTGTAATGGTGTGGGGCCGTGAACTTCATTGGTTAGAGAGAGGAGATTGAAAGTGTAATTTTGGTGTGTGGAGTGGGTACCGTAAAAGTGAAAAAAAAGGGAGAGAGAAAAGTGCTTTTAGTGAGAAATGATTGTTTTATAGTGGGTCTATTTCGTCATAGAAAAATAAAGTATGATTTTAGAATTTAAAAATGTTCATGGGTCTACTTGGTAAAGTTAAGAGATAGTGTATTTAAATTAAAAATGGAGATACATTAAAAAGAGTATTTTAATTTGTATGAATGTAGTAAAAGTGGGGTGCACTACAAATAATTATTCTAATGGTCGAGTTGTAAAATTAATAATTTCATGGGATATGCCATAAAAAAATATTTTAATTAATTGTGGAAATTAATTAAATTAATTGTTTGTAATTTTAATTATTTGTTGGTCAATGAATTGGTTGATTTTATACATGGTTTGTTAAATATGTATGATTATGAGTTTGTGAGAATAAGCGTTCTGTCATTTCTTTGGAATTTTTGTCGAACGGACGATGTTCGTATTACGATACAATAGTGTGTTGAGTTTCTGTGGAGGTTGAGATTTGAGTATCACCCTTTCCACATTTGCAAGGACTAGAGAAGGTTGGATGTCTCACCCAATGATTTCGGCTTATGTTGAGTATAGTGCTCGATAGATGTACAGAACCGAAGTTTTTACTTGTTAGTTCTTGATGAGTCGGAGAGATAAGCTTGAAGTTGCGATGGAAGGCGGCTCGAATAGCGAAACAGGTTTGATATGATAAAATTCCAGGAAACAACAAAAGCTTGTGTGAATGATCTGGATTATGTTTTAAATAATGGGGTGTATTGTAAAGTAATGACTATTATTTTAGTCTGTGTTATGAGTTGAGAATTGAAATATAATGTGATGTAACGACTCATATAGTCTGTGTTTTGGGGATATGATTACTGAATTGTATGTTATGTTATATTCTTAGTTACTAACTCTTTTTTGTTTGTGGTTGTGGTTCCACCTGCAATGATCGTACTTGTACGAGAGTATATGACAATGCAGATAAGACAGGACTAGAGTAGTCAAAGAGAGATATAGGAATTTGCTGCTCGGAATTTATTATGTTTTAAAGTTATATTATATTTTTGAATAATGTATTTCAAGAATTGTAATGGTTTACTTTTTATTATAATACGTTTAGAAATTTCAGGTTCTCGTTTTCGTGACGTTATCTAAACGAAAAAAAAATTGGCAATTTGGATTTTATAAATTAAAACATGGCACTCTATTAAGGGTGTTATAAACACCATTGTGAGACTATGAACACCACAAGACTACAAATGTTACGAGAGTGTGAACTTCGCGAGACTGTGAACATTATGAGAGTGTGAACTTTTGTGAGAGTGCAAACAACAATGTAAAACTATGAACGCCATATGTTTATGTTTTTGTTGTCATTGATTTGCCTTTGTTCATTTTCTAGGTTCATGCCATGACGTTTGACATTGTCAATTCCTCTATCTACTTGTAATTTGAGAATCAAGGTTAGAAATTAGGGTTTTTTGAATTGGGGTTATTGCAAAGAATAGAATACCACGTCTTTCTACTACAATAAAACATGTTGGGTATTTCTTCCAAAAGAATTTGGGTCAAAGAAGAAATTGGAGATCTTTTCTTCTATAAGGAGCAACATAACATCCATGGTGGGAATCTTCCAACCCATTTTCTAATTGCTAGCCCAACCCGTTTCAATTTTGATAGGCCAAAAATAGACTGGGTAATTGTCCTATTTTATCACCTCTAATTTTTTTTGTTTGATGTGTTTCAGAATGTGTGTATTGTTCCACAATTTGTCACTCTTGTAAAATCAAAATAAATCTATTTATATTTTCAACCCTCCTTAGACAATTACATATTTTTAAATTTCGAAAAATATATAAGTTTAAGAAAGCTGTAGTAATAACAAAAATGTAAGTGGAGGTATAAAATAAGATAGAAGTGTAGGCTTATTATTTGTCTTTATAAAAGCGTAGACAATTAAAATGAAGCACATCAATTCCATTTATAGCACATGAGAATGTCAGATTCGTACCTACATGGTCCATCTTTCATAATATACCAATGGCAGTTTACACATATTTTGTAATCCCTATATTGATCATATGCATCAAAATGCAACAAAGGACCATTTCCCCAATGAACCGAACAAAAGAATAGTGTTCCCCCGAAATAGTTAGCTCCAAAACTAAATTTGTAGCTTTGGCCAATAGGGAGAAGGTGAAATCCAAGATCATCATCTTTTGATTTGCAGTGAACATTTATAGTTTCATGTCCCTCTAAACTATTCGTAATTTCCACACTAACTGGGTCTACTACCCATGCCCATGCCAATGTCAGCATACACAACATCACAACGATTTTCAATAACATAGACATTGTAAATTCTCATGTTCTTTTTCTGATCTTCAATCTGTTATATATATACACAAGCTGCAAAACAATGGCATAATGTTAAAGAATAAAAATGTCTTTTATTTTTTGTATTTGACCTGAGTTATTAGAAAACATTTATCCCAAAATTTTAATTATAGGAAACATTTATCCCAAAAATTTTAGTTATAGGAAACATTTATCCCAAAATTCTCTCACCATTAATTATTTATATTCTATTACTTGTTGTACTAAATTAATTAACTCAATTCCTATAATTGACATACATGAGTGACGGTCAATTCATAGAGCTAATTAATTAATTATATTTTATTAACACTTATTTCCACTTCTAAATTAATGGTTTAAAAATATTATACTATAAAAGAAATTTTTTTGGAATAAACGTTTTTCTATAATTAAAATTTATTTTATCAATAAAATTTAAATGAATTAATTAATTAATTAACACAAAAGTTATATAATATCAATAGTTAATGATGAAAAAATAGAATAAAATAAAATAAATTTATAATAAATATTTTCTTATAATTAAAATAAATTTTATAAATAAAATTTAGGGAATTAATTAATTAAAATTAAAATTAAAAATAATAAAATATCAATAACTAAAAATTAAAAGTACTTACATCACTTTTAATTATAACCATTTTATATTACGAAAGGATTTTATGAACTGATTTCAAAATTTTAATTATTGACCATTTTATTAATAAAAAATTCTTCAACAATACATATTTTATTTATTGATGAAATAAATTTACAAATAGATAAAATATATATTGTGACAAATTTAGTGAAAAATTTCTTAAGAATAGATAAAATATATATCATGGCAAATTTAGTGACAAATTTCGTAGATAAAATTATTAATTAATCAAATTTAGCAACAAATATACTAATAAAAATGTTAATTCCAAATTTTTACAGTAAATGTTAAATAAATTTTAAAACATGTAATTATGGTTACTTACGTTTCCTTAAGTAATTATGGTTACTTATTAGTTTAAGCAATATAAATGGTGCTAATTCAAATGTATTACAAACACGTGAAAATTACTAAAAATAACAGTTATAAGGGATTGAATTTAATGATCAAAACTCTAATCACTCAACCATGGAATATATCTCTAACATCTTCACACATTCACATAATAAGTAAAAAAAAAAACTTTAACCCCTTAGAAATAAGTTCTAAATATTCATGTGAAAATACTAGTCTCTTATATATTCAAACACAAGATTTTCATTAAGAAAAGAAGTCAAGAATGTCTAAGAGTCTTTGTCTATGCTAGAACCAAGCGTCTTGGTTGTTTTATCCTAATCTAGGTTCCAAAAGATTTTTCAATGATTAGATACCAACATAATAGCATATATCCCATCATGCAAGTGAAAACAAGAGATGGAACACATGAATATAGAATAAAGATATTCTATTGTAGAGAAAAAGTTACAAAAAGTTTAGGTACATTACATCAAACCTTAATGAAATGGATTTTAGCTACTCCTATACATTCTAGAACACAAGGATGGATTGAAAGATGAAAAGGATGAAGGAAGATGAAACATTGAGCTCTAGAAGTGCCTCAACCCAGTCTTCTTGCCTCTGTCTCATTGCCATGTCCAAAAGCCCCTTCTTTTGCCAACATTCAATGCTTTAACTAGGCGAGAGGTACTTATTTTGACAAATTAGGTAGCTTAGCTCGCTAGGCTACAAGCTCTTCTTGGCAGGGCTAGCGTCGGGCTCTCATTGGACGAGTTGAGACACTACAAGAAAAGCGCTTATTACCGACAGATAATTACCGAAGGTCAAGTGTCCTTCGGTAATTTGCGCTGCTTGTGATTTATCGGCAGATACGAGGCTTCGGTATTAGGCACGATTACTTCACCTAAATTTTGGCTATTCCCTCACTCATTTTCAATTTCAGCAGTTCTCTTTCCCCCTAATTTCTCTCTTCTCTTCCCCCAAAATTGAAATTCGAGGGCATGTGAGGGTACCCTCAAATATCTCCTCCTTCGTTTGATTCCCTTTTCTTTGCGCATCATCGGTCCCTTCCATCTTCTGTTGGCATAACGGTGGTGTGAAGAGCGCGAGCATTTCCGGTGGTGGAGCGGGTTCGTGCAATCGCAGAGGGTGCCTCCCTGTTAAGTTCACAATCATTTGCAGAGGGAAACACCTCCAATGGCGACGACAGCGGAGCCAAAAGCGAAGACCTACTGGTGCCACGAATGCGATATGAGCGTGTCCCTCACACTCCTTCCCTCGCCTCTCCTCTGTCCCCATTGCCACACCTCCTTCCTCGAACTAATGGACTCTTCCTTCTCCCAAAACGATGCCGAATCACCCCTCTTTGACCTCATTTTCCAGGACGCGCTCTTACTCCTCTCCCCGAAGCCCCTCCCCGCCAAACGCCACCCTTTCCCCTCCGTCAACGTCACACCCTCGGTCCTTTTCGCGCTCGACCCCAACGGCTTCGTTTTCTTCGCTGTGTGCAAAGACCAAATTTCCCTCTTTGACGCCGAGGCCAAATAGTTGCCCTGCAAACACCTTTACCATGCTGGTTGCATCACGCCGTGACTCGACCTCCACGCGTCGTGCCTGTTGTGCAGACTTTGCCTTGAGGAAGAGGCGGCACAGGAGGAGGAAGACGAAGGTGACGGCGTGGTGGCGGAGATTTGGAGGGAGCCTCGAGGTGCTCAAGCGCCTTTGCTATACGGTGGTGCTCTGTCGTTTCTTTTCTTTGTCTTGCATCTCTTTTTAGTGCTAAATTAGACCAGAATTCCGCTCTGATCAACTAGCTTCACTGTAATAATTATGAGAATGAAACTCCAATTTTGATTGGAGTTCGAGATGACCATCGGAGAGAGTATAGAATTTTAGTTCGGTTAATGTGTGTGTGTTATAATTGTTGAAGAGTGTTATTGATGACCAATCCTAATTTTAGTTCGGTTAATCGTGATGGGTCTGTCCAAGGAGAATCTGAAAGGTCTCATACTGGCTTTGGTGTCAAGTGGGTTCATTGGGGCAAGTTTCATCATTAAGAAGCAAGGTCTCAGAAGAGCTGCAGCAGCTTCTGGTGTCAGGGCTGGTCAGGGAATTTCTTATTTTTCTTATTTTTCCTTTAACAATTAGAATTTCTATTTGGAAGCTTGTATTTGGTTATACATGATTTTGTTTTCTTTGCCATTTTGCAGGTTTTGGTGGGTATTATTATCTCTTGGAGCCACTCTGGTGGGTGGGAATGATCACAAGTAAGCTTTCAGTGTTGTTTTAATTTTGTTTTTATGCTTAAAACTTTGTTTTTTAACATGGCAGGACGGGGCTGCTAGATTCTAGATTTTCTCTTACCTTTTGTCTTGTATTAATAATTGGTTTTGATTTTATCAATTAATTGTCTGGAGTTAATTGGATTTTATTTTTAATAAATTTTTTGAATCTGGTAAGTTAGGATCAACTGACTCGTTTTACATTAGGTAGTGGAACCCAGGATTTCATGTTTTACATGCTTTATTATTAGCTAGATGCAAATATTTGTTTGTCATGGTCATTTTTTCTTCATCTGATTTCTTGCAGAACCTGTTTCTGTATGGTTTAATGTACAGTGTAGTTTTATCTTCAGTGGCATGCCATTGAAGTTCCAGACACTACACTGTAGTTTGCAATTCTGTTATCTCCTCTTACATCAGAAACAGGAGAAATTGGAGACCATGCAGCTAAAATCTCAACCCCTGGAGCAGCTAAATCAGGCTGCAAAATCAAGAAATGGTTAGAATAAGCAAACTGTTTCTTTGAAAATACAAATTGATATGTATATTACCTTTAGAATGTTTGGAGTGATTGCATTTGGTCCTCTAGATGAGAATGAAGCTATGTAAGGGGCTACTGAGTCTTTACCTTCATTACTCTTAAATATAGTAGCAGTGGGATTACTGTATAGTATGCAGTTAATATAATATAAATTAGTCATATGTATACACGAATGAAAATTGCTCCTGTGATTCTTAAGTGATGGGATGTGTGTAGTAAAAATATACCTTGTTAGATTTATGTAAGAATGTATGAGTGCCCCGTTTCTAAGGCCAAGTTGAACCGTTGGCAATGCATAGATAGAAGTCACATCTTCTGGCACTGCACTTCTCAATAAAACACCAGCTGCTCCAGACACCAATCCCAGAGATGAAGATTCTTTAAGACCATCACACAAAACAATTTTCCCCTTCACCAAATTCTCGTCTAAGGAATGGTTGATGCAAAACCTAAGTAGTCATGGTGTAAGGATAAAGAAATAAGACTCACTAAATGTAATTGTAAAATTGTTACCAGAGAGAAAGATTAGATTTTGGTACCTAGATATGGAACTATTGTATCCACCATTGATGTTTGGTGCATTTCCAGCATAAATTAATGGAAAGCTCTCGTTTTTCATATCAAATGAATTGATTGAAACTCCCTGAATATTTAGTATGATTTATGAGGTTAATTAGTTAAAACAAAGGAAGACTTGCCATTGATCACAATATAAGGCTTCACTAGCAAGGTTAACATTAATTATCACTTTTTTCTTAATGAAGAGTAAATTGAAACAAAAAAGAATATAACCAAAGTGAGTTATGGTAATATAAATATGATGTAAGACCAAAACATTCATACTCTGAATTAGTATAATGTTATTCATAGTAGCTCCTTCATTACGAAGGTCTTCTCCGTGCTTGCAGCTTTTCTGGCATATGGGGGCTTAGTAATAGTATTGGTATTCATTCTGGTCTTCAATTTTGCACCAAAATGTGGGCATACAAATGTGCTAGTTTATACTGGCATTTGTTCATTGATGGGTTCCCTCTCTGTAAGTAAATTAAATGTTTTCTCTCCTGTTAAATCTTATGTTTGATGATTGATCTACACTTCATAGTATATAATCCGAGGAACATGATTTCATGTTCAAAGTAATATGGTCTTTACTATTCACTACTGTGTTCTAGTAATGAATTTCATAAATAGACTTTCAGCTTCCATACGGTTTTTATATATTTTTTACTTGCATAATTATTTCTATAATAATACTTACTGAAAAATGTTTGCTTTTCACTACAATAATACTGAGGCTGATCTACGTTGGATTGCTATAATTTTACAGGTGATGAGTGTTAAGGCCCTCGGGACTTCTTTGAAGTTAACTTTTGAAGGGAAAAATCAGTTGATCTACCCAGAGACATGGTTTTTTATGTTAGTTGTGGCTATATGTGTCATCATGCAAATGAATTATCTTAATAAGGTTTCTTTTGAAGATTGCCAAGAATGTAAATGACGATTCATAAGAGCTTTCTATTTATAGTTAGATTTTATAATTTGTAGCCTTTTTTCTTCTGGAGATATATGTATTGGAATATAAGAATCATACTTTATTCTTTGTTGAATGACAAAAGATTACATTCATTATTACCTTCTTCAAGATATATGTTCCGGAATATGATTTAACTTGAAAGGAAATTATAGAGTTCATCGCATTACCAGCTACATTACAATTTGCTAGAGATTTTAAATGTAGTTCATTGATTCTTTATTCTTTAATCCTGCCTGATTTTTACCGAAGGCTTTTGGCCCTCGGTAATTACCGAAGGCTTTTGGCCCTCGGTAATTACCGAAGGCTTTTGGCCCTCGGTAATTACCGAAGGGCAAAAGCCTTCGGTAAATGTTAGCGACAAGGGATTTACTGAGGGCTCTTTGGCCGTCGATAAGCCGTCTGTAAATACCCTTTTCCGACGGCTTCTGGCTATTTCCGAGGGCTTATGGCCTTCGGTAATGCCCTTCTTTTTTGTAGTGAGAGGACTCGCTAGGCGAGCAACTTTTGGCAAAAATAATTTAACAAGCTTCAATCTTCCACTTTCCTTCAAAATTAACCAAAACTAGATAATTCTCTATCTCTATAACACTAATGTACAAATTTTGCATCTTTTCATTGAATTTTAACACAAAACACATGAATCAAGACAAAGAAGGGGTTTTAATAAGTGTGAATAATAAGTAATTATCACACTTCCTCATTTTTTGTGTGGACATCCAACAAAAAACGAACTGCAATGCTCTCGAAGCTAGTGATCTTATTGTTATCTACAACAGTCATGCTACCGACCAAATCGTCGTCCCGCTCGATTGATCCCAAAATGCGTGAAGCGATTGACAGTGACATCGATGATGAAGAAGCATCTTTTGCATACCCTTGACCACCCCTTCCTAAAGATTCCTTGAATGAAGACAAGTTGACGTTCAACATTATTACCTAAAATATGAGGAACGATCGATCTGCAACAGAAAGTACAATAGCAAAGATGAAAATGGCAAGCGAGGCACACCCCTATTTATAGAAGCAAAGGCCCCACCTGTGAGTCATCCTTAGTCATTAGATCAAGTTAGATCCAATGGATAAAGGCATCTGACCTTTTGAATTTTTACATGTTCGAGATTCGAAGCACCACACACACCTCTCCCAATGGTCATATTTTCAAACACGTCGAAGCGAATATTGTTGATGCGTCAAGCGGTCTAAATGCACATAAAATATATAGGTGGCTAAAGAAACCCTAGTTTGCATGGAAGGCAAAAGCCATTTAACAAATTTCAAACCCATTCGCTAGTCATTTCGAGCTTAGGCTTGGGGTCTTGTGTACTATATGACCGTCCGGTCAGCCACAGATTGGACAATCAAGCTTAGATCTGTGTGAGTCACCCTCGAGACTAGACAATCAAATAAGTGAATTGGTGGTCACTTAAATACAGGTTTGAGGTAATGAGGTAGGTGATCTGTATTTACTGCACTATTAATATTTAAACTGTGTAACGTTAAGCTGACTTTGACATCGAGTGTTTTATGGAAATACCCTCTGAATATTGGAACGAGCGGTTGCAAGAGTACTTGGATTTCAAAAGAGTTTCAAACACTAAAGTGATCCAAATGTTAGACCGTTGTACGTCTCAAAATAATATTATTTTACAGGTAGCAACTATTTTTTCCCTCAAATATATAGCCTCTTCAAATACTTGCTGGTTTGGTACATTCTGATTATTTTGATATGAAATGCTCTTATTCGAATAATGCTAAAATATTTTGGATTTTTTACATATTCTTCTGCAGAAAGATATGGAGGAAATGTTTGGTGCAGAATTAAAACCGTGGCCCAATTCACCATTAACAAAACCTTAAGCACATTCTATACTATTATTTCCTTGTTTTCCGAAGTTTATATATATATATATATATATATTTTGCTTACTATAATGGTTTTCTTCAATATGATTTGAAGTCTTATTTTAAATTTGTTCCTTGTTGTGATCAATGTCAACTACAACAAGTTGCCCCTCGTTTTATTTTTATTCATTTTCTTTATTTTCTTTGCTCAATTTTCCACCGTGGGACCCACACACACCATTTCTTGCATCCAACAATCTCCACTCCTATCTTTTTCGTTAAACCCTATACGTAAACTTAATTATATAAGGACCTTTTTCTCTCCCTCGTAATTGCATGCTCCACACTATTATACTTCTCTTTCTCTCTTATTTCCGCGGAGCCCCATACTATCACATGCAACCCTTAGCCATCCCAACCCATTAACTTCCTTTCTCCTACTGCATTGTAAAATCCAACCAATAAAAATCACCCTAATTTTTACATGGCTAACCCTGCATGACTCTCTTCCCCTTGCTTTCTCTCAACTTCTACTCATACCCTTCAAAGCTCCAACATTCTATTCATGCATAATAATCACGTAACCCTAAATCCCTTCTTCTTCTTCTTCTTTTTTTCTATTCCCCTCCACTGTTTCCGAAACCCATCAACACCAGAAGCACCTTCACGTAAACTTGCCCAGCTTCCTTTCTAACTCTACTTCTACACATTAACTTTTCTCCTTCTTATCCTCATCTTTCTTTTCTTCCAACTTCAACCACTCCTCTTATAATACAACCCCTTCTTATTTCTCTCTTCTTGTTCTTTCCTCCCTCGCCTCCAGACAAAACTATTTAGCAGACATCACTCCACTTTAATATATTCGCACGCACATTCTAAATTTCCACAACCCATCCGAGGCTCTCTAATTGGGAACACGACGCTCACACTCTCACACACTCTTCATTCCCCTCCCACATACACACACTCTTCATCCCCTCACAACACCCTCATACATATCTTCTCTCGTCCTCACCTTCTCTTCATTCATGTACCCATTCACACACTCATCTACCACATCCGACAAAATCATTTACACTTTCCCATGATTCTCACTCATACATCCTCTTCCAAGAAACCATCTACTCTACTCTATTTGACCTATTCCCATCACGCACATCTAACCGAAACTCTCCATGCATCACACCTATTTATTCTCCTCAAATAACTCAACTCATTTTATTCCTCACCACTCCAATCATCATTCATATCTTTCACTTATCACACCTATTTTATTCTTCCCTCGTACACGTACTGTCCAGGAACAAAGCCCCTGTTAGACACCCTTAATAACCATTTTCCCTAACCGAGAGGAAGACACCCAGTCTAGGGTCAACGAATTGCACCAAACAAGAGGAATACATCCATTAATGTCATGCAAAGCACAATCTAGTCCTTATAATGAGTTTTCATTTTATAATTTTTGTCTTATCTAATTTTATCCAATTTTCACAAACATAATGACATCAAAGGAATTGGTAATTGGTCTGAAAAAATCAGACACACTCGTTAAACAATTTCTTACAAAAAATGATTTTATAATGAGTTTTCATTTTATAATTTTTTTCGTATATAATTTTATTTAATTTTCACGAGCATAATGACATCCGAAGGAATTGGTAATTGACCTAGAGGGTTTTTTTTAGAGATGATGATTCAACCTATGCAGATGATGAAATTATAAAGGTTAGTAAAGATGGTGAAATTGAAGAGATCTTGAATGAACCTTTGCCTGAAAGTGAATATGCCAATGACTCAACTCTTTACAAAGACAAATTGTTTAACGACAAGTGTTTCTGATTTTTTCAATTGGGACTACAATAGAAATGACAGAGAAAAGGTTGGAGTGAGAGACATAAAAGACAAAGGGTTGAGCGGAATGAGGGAGGTGAACAAGAATGAGGGAGGTGAACAAGGGTTTGGGGTTTCTTTTTTTTAAGTTTTGAAAATTTTAAAATAAATCATTTATTAATAAAAACAAATAAGATATTTTAACTAATTTAAAATAATTCAATTTGATTTAGTTTGTAGTGTAGTTCAATTTATATATAATTATTATAAAATTAAAAGAAAACAATTCCACCTGTATCAAACTGAAAGAAATTATAAGGTGAGGGTCGTGAAAGAGGTGAACTGTTGTCACAATGTTTGAGAAAACAATCCCACCTTGATCATGAAAGTAAAATCTATTACTTATATTTACTGAAGACCTATATGATCGGTAATAATTTTATGACCTTACCTTAGAATTAACTCTATCATGTGTTGAGTTGTCCCGCATTTGGTGAGTGACACTTCCTGCGCTTAAGCCTTCTAGAGGACGCCCAAGCTTCGTGTTGTTGGCGCTCAAGCGCCCCAAAAGGGGCACTCAGGTGGTGGGCGGTGGTTTGCTACGCTGAAGCCTCCAAAAAGGGCGCCCCAACCTCGAGCTTCCTTCCTTCTGGTGCTTTTTCTGGACCTTTCCGAGCTCTATCTCCTTAGCACTTTATCCCTGCTGCTTTCCATATTAACTCATTTTCTATCAAAACAAAGGGAATTAGTCATAAAATCATCAAATTCACCCTCAACTCTCTTATTCACACAACTTAACAGAAAAATATGATTCCAAGAACGTTTCTAAGCAGAAAACGGTGTATTTAGCATCAAAATTACATCACAGATAACGATATTTTCAACCGTTAACAAGTTTATATAAGTAAGTGCAAACCTCATCTTACAAGTTAATTTTGTAAGTTTGACTTAACAAAATTTGAATTATGTTGTATAGAAATGATTATTGAAAATGCTAAAGACTTGTATCAATATGTAATCACATATATGAGATGATATGTGAATTATTTTTTGAGTTGTGAATTAAGAATTGAAAATTATGTTGTAAAATGGATCATTCAAATATACCAAAGGATGTCGACCTTGGGAATTGGCCGACGTTAAAGTATAATATGACGTCGAATTATCATTAAATCTGACGTCAAATAGCTTAAAGGATTTCAAAAAGAAATCCATTCTTAAAAAACATAGGTTTAGAAATGAAAACAAAACGAAAAGAAATACATTATAACAAAACATAGGCAAAAATGAAAACCAAACTAGTAAAAGAACCATAGGTTATGTAAAATGGAGTAGGATTTTGAAATCCATATCTGTTAACTTTTTGCTCTGGGTTTGTATCATACTTTCAAGCTTCACAAAAGCTGATCATAAAGACAACAAAATGCCTTGCTTTTGTAAACTTGAAGGAGTTGATACAAACCCAAAGACAAAAAGTTATAAAAATGAATTTGAATAAGAAAGCTCTACTTGGAACCAAAAGTTTGGTGAATGGAGGTGTAGGGTTTCAAAAGGATCTGAAACTCTATTTAAAGTGTAAATGTGGGGAAGCATATGAGCGTTTAGTATTCATTTATTTTGGATTGGACGTCAGTTGTTGCCTAAGCGGACGTTATACGTTTGTTCTGGTTAAAGTTTAATGTCGAAGGTGTTAATGGTTGGACGTCATTTAGTTTAAGACGTCGAATGCTACATCTACATGATGTCTACCAGTTGAATTTATTTACAATACTGTCACTGATCATTGTTAACATTGACTATTTTGTGATTGGACGTTGAATGTGTTACATTATACACTATTTTTGTATTAGTGATAGTACATAGATTTAAACCTGGTTTTTATTTTCCAATTTCTTTCTTTTTCTTTGCTTTTCTCTTTAATAGATTATATTTGAATGTTTATGATAGATGTAATTATTTGTATATTAATTGAATTATTTTTGAAATCTCACATTAATTAGTTATAAGGTTAATTTAGAATATATAAGTGAATGCAAACATCATCTTATTACAAGCCAAATTTGTAAGGTTGAGTTAGACTTAAAGTTTATTTCTTAACAAAATGTAAATTATGTTGTATGAAAATTACTATTGAAAATGATGAAGACTTGTATGAATATGTTGTCACATATCTTGGATGATATTTATGTGAATTATTATTTGATTTCTGTATTAAGGATTGAAAATTATGTTGTAACAAATCTCCTTGTTTCACTGATGATCTAAGTCACATAGACTAAGATATCATCATGTGGTGAGAAACTGAGGAAAGTTTTTCAACATTGTGACATGGATAAGTGTCTTTGCTTCTCGGGGATTTAGTCTCAATCGATATCATAATATTGCTCAAAACTAAATCGCTTAATGTGAGTTCTTTTTCATAGGGACAACAAAAAATCATTTTTCAATCTAACTGGGGTGTTTTCACGTCTCAATGTCGATGGATAAAATTAATTTAGTGTATAGATTATTGATTTCGTGTACCAATTTCACCCACACACTTAATTATTATAATCTCTTTATTACTCGAATTTCAATGATAATCTCGTGCATCACTAGTCTATATTTTTGTTTTATTTGGTTTATTTATAAAGATGAAAATGGAAATGCAACAACAATCAATGAGGTGTAGCGTAAAAGTGATAAAACTCAAAGTGGTATATGTGGTGATCGGAGAAGTTGCAATAAAGTAACAAGAACATTGAAGTAAATTGCATAAAGAAAATTACTAAGGAAAGAAAATTGCAACCATCAACATTGGATTAACCATTTTTCCTAGGAGTAACAAAGTACCTGACTAAATAAAGGCAGGTCGAGAAATGCGTTTGAACATGTCAAAACACAATACTCTCGCCCATCCAGCCCACCAACCTGTCAGACCAGATGCAAGGCAGGACATGCAAACTCGTCGGCTTGTTACACGTTAATTAACTTAGCTCGCAAAATTAGGTTTGTATGTTGTGTTTTTGGCTTTTCTGGGAGTGTAAACGCCATGAGAGTATGAACGTTGCGAGAGTGCAAACACCATCGTGAAACTATGAACACCACAATAGTACAAATGTTGCGAGAGTGTGAACGCCGCGAGAGTGCGAACGTTTTTGAGAATGCAAACATCAATGTAAAACTATGAACACCACGAGAGTACGAACACTATGAGAGTGTGAACTTTGCGAGATTGTGAACCTCGTGAGACTGCGAACGTCACTAAACTTTGAATGTGAATCCCTCTCAACTATCTTTTCATAGTCTGAATCTAATCTCACCCTATCTTTATAGGGTGGAGCAAGGCAAGGTAGAAGAGTGAAGCAAAGGCACCACATGTTTATGTTTTCGTTGTCATTGATTTGCCTTAGTTCATTTTCTAGGTTCGTGTTGCAATTGGTTTACAATTGACATTGTCAATTCCTCTATCTACTTGTAATCTGAGAATCAAGGTTAGAAATTAGGGTTTTTTTTTTAATTAGGGTTATTGCAAACATAGAATAGAATACCACATCTTGCTACTACAGTAAAACATGTTGGGTGTTTCTTCCAAAAGAATTTGGGTCAAAGAAGAAATTGGAGAGCTGTTCTTCTAGAAGTAGCAACATAACATTGGTGGGAATCTTCCAAACCATTTTCTAATTGCTAGCATAGCTCGATTCAATTTTGGTAGGCCAAAAATAGTTCGAATTGTCTTATTTTATCACCCCTGATTTTTTTGTTTGCAGTGTTTTAGTATGTATGAATTGTTCCATTTGTCATTCTTGTAAAATCAAAATAAACCTATTTATATTTTCAACCCTCCTTGGACAATTACATATTTGAATTTATATTTGGACAAATTACATATAACTACCCTAAAAACTACCCTTAACGGTTTTTGAATAAAAAGTTGACTCCTAATGGGTTACATGTTTATCTTATGACATCCAACTCATAAAGGATCATTTAGTAAAATTGTCTTTTATTTATTTCGTCTCTAGAATATAATGCTTTTGGTTTACAACTTATGGGTCCTGAAAGCTCAAAATAACTTATGAGGATACAATTGTCCTTCACTCACATCGTCACTATAAATTTTTTTAGGTGCTATAATCCTTCGTTTATCATCTTAATAAGGTTGGACGCTCAATCGATTGAGCGACGTAAGATTTCATTTTCGACCGATTGTATATATAACATTACCTTTTGGTCTCGCAACACTTTAAAAATCTTAAATAATTTTTTTCTACTTTTCAATTGCCTCAACATATAGTTTAAGAAAGAGTAATAAAAATATATAAGTTTAAAAAGGTGTAGTAATAAAAAAAAAATGTAAGTGGAGGAATAACATAAGATAGAAGTGTAGGGTTATCATTTGTCTTTATAAAAGAATAGATAATTAAAATAAAGCACATCAATTCCATTTATACCATGTGAGAATGCCAGATTCGTACCTACATGGTCCATCTTTCATAATATACCAATGGCAGTTTAAACATATACCTGAATCTCTACTTTGGTCAAATGCATCAAAATGCAATAAAGGACCATTTTTCCATTGAACCGAACAAAAGAACAGTGTTCCCCCAAAAAAGTTAGTTCGAAAACTAAATTTGTAGCTTTTGTCAATAGGGAGAATGTGGAACCCAAGATCATCATCTTTTGATTTGCAGTGAACATTTATAGTTTCATATCCCTCTAAACTATTCGTAATTTCCACACTAGCTGGGTCTGCCGATGCACATGCCAATGCCAGCATGCACAACAACACAACGATTTTCACTAATGTATACATTGCAAATTCTCATTTTTTTTCTCTTCAATCTGATATATATATATATATAATGGCATGATGTTAAAGGACAAAAATGTCTTTTTATTTTTTATTTGACCTGATGGAAAACATTTATCTCAAAATTTTAATTATTGGAAACATGTATCCCAAAATTCTCTCAGCATTAATTATTCATATTCTATGTGCTAAAATAATTAATTCAATTCATATAATTAACATACATGAGGTCAATTCAAATAGCTAATTAATTAATTAATTATATTTTATTAACTCTTATTTCCACTTCTACATTATTACTGATTTTAACATACATGATTGTTAATTTCATATGTAGAAGACAAAGAACATTCCGATGGAGGAAATCTTTGTAAACATATGGCAAAACTATCAATGTTGCACAACAATTAACTGAGCAATAAAATATAAATAACTAATGGTAAGAGAATATTATAAAACATATTTGGAAAAAAAATGCTTTTTTATATTTAGAATTATTTTTATCAATAAATTGTAAATTAATTAATTAACCCAAAAATAAATTAGTAAAAAATATCATCATTAATTTTGAAAAAAATCTTATACTATGTTTCCTTACAATTAAAATGTTTTTATCAATAAACTTAAATGAATTAATTAATTAATTAACACATAAATAAAAAAAGTAATAAAATAATACTAATTAATGGTTTGAAAATATTATACTATAAAAGAAATTTTGTTTGTAATAAATGCTTTTCTATAATTAAAATTTATTTTATCAATAAAATTTAAATGAATTAATTAACACAAAAATTATATAATATCAATAATTAATGATGAAAAATTAGAATAAAATAAAATAAATTTATAATAAATATTTTCTTATAATTAAAATTACATTTATAAATAAAATTTAGGAATTAATTAAATAAAATAAAAATTAAAAATAATGAAATATCAATAATTAAAAAGTAAAAATACTTACATAGCTTACCATTTTATATTACGAAAGGATTTTATGGATTGATTTGAAAATTTTAATTATTGACAATTTTATTAATAAAATAATTCACTAATAATGCATATTTTATTTATTGATAAAATAAATTTACGAATAGATAAAATATATATTATGACAAATTTCGTACGAATAGATAAAATATATATTATGACAAATTTAGTGAAAAATTTCGTACGAATAAATAAAATATATATCATGACAAATTTAGTGACAAATTTTGTAGATAAAATTCATTAATTAATCAAATTTAGCAACAAATTTACTTTAGTTGACAAAACATTATTCTTAATTTCATTTTTTTACAGTAAATGTTAATAAATCTCAAAACATGTGATGCTGCGTCTATTATATTCTTTTCTTTTCTTAGGTACTTTCTTTTTTCTTCTTTATTTTCCTCATTTCATTTTTCTCTCTTCTTTATATTTGTGTTTTCATTTTTTATCTCTTTTAGAATTTGATCATGTTATACAAAGACAATCTGTTTGTATGTTATCTGATTTTCAAAAAAAATAAATTTTGATTTGGGCTAAAGATTCTATATTTTATTTTTTTTATGATTTTGTTATTATGTATTAAAAAAATATTTTTTACTAGCCATTATTTTGTATATGTTAAATATATGGTTAGAAATATTTGTATTATCATTAATTTATATTAATCGCTTCAATTGTTTTATATTATTTTAATTTTAATTATTAGTTGTATTGTCTTTGTTCGTCTTCATTCTCATTATATTTGTTCATATTACCTTTATGGTTCTCTTCATCATTATTCTTATATTACATTAGGTCATCAATTCCATCCCACACGCTCGTAATTCCAATGTCAACAACCACCACCACCGGTCCTTTGATGCCCTGTTATGGTCTTCCCTCCACTTCAAGGTCAAGCTCATGTGCAACAACGATTGTTGAATCCAACCCACGACAACCACCGCATTGTCACTGGCGACACCACGAGAAAGAGCTAGATAATATGCTACACAATTTTTCTATAATTTGGCTATTATCTATGATTATATTTGTATCGTAAGACGGTTTGATCAGCCGCAAATCAAACCGTCAATCTTGGATATTTACAAGTAACTTTCGAGACCGGACGATCAAGAAAACCGAACCGTCAATCTTGGATATTTACAAGTAAGTCTTGAGATCGGACGATCAAAAAAGTGAATCGATCAATCATATGAACCATGACAATTAACTTTCATGATAATCAACTTAAAAGTTAACATTGACCCTACATCCACTAGTACAAAATGAGTTTTTTAAGTCTAGTACAAAATGAGTTTTTTAAGCCTGTTATTTTGGGCTTTTTAAGTCTGTTTTACAACAGACTTAGATTCGACATACGTAAATTTTAAGTCTGTTGTTGACTAATTAAATCTGTTGTTGACTAACTATTGTATATTTATAAATAAAAATAAGCAAATTAAATTTGTTACTTTTTAAATTTTATTTGTTTAATCTAAAATCTAAAGTACAACCAAATTTTCATAATAAAATATATATTACAAATTGTGCAATTCAAGTACATAATATAAAGTTTCAAAATCAAAATAAAGAATAAGATGTTTAACTTAAAATTTATAGTCTAAACAAAGTTTAACTTAATCTTTTAAGTCTAAACATAACCTAAACAAAACTTAAACAACACCTAATCTTCACATTGGAGAAAATAACTTGTCCATTGCTAATATACTTCAGGAAGTGTTTACAACTAATCTGCCGATTGGCCGGTAAAACAAAAAGGAAAATTAAATATAATTAATAATAAAATAATAAATAATAAAATAAAGTGAAGAAATGTATAATAAAACCTTAAAAGTGAATTTTTCAGTGTCATTTTTAAAAGCATTCTATCAAATTAATCACGATAAAAACCATGCAACTGAACTAAAATTATATCTAAATCATACACACTAATTTTCACAAAAAAAAAAAAAAAAAAATCAGTAGCCCCTTTTTAATCATAAAAAAAATATCCAAATGCATTAGGATCTAATTCACCACCCAAAACTTTCAAACTTATTACCAACTTCACAAGAACTATATAATACTATAAAACTACTTTCACATAGTCAATTAACAAAATTCTGCACTTCACCGTGATTAACAAAATTCTGCACTTCACGTGATATATATAATATTAGAACACTACTTTCACATACACACACACACACACACACATATGGGTTTGCTAACGCGCGTTCGCCTGTTTTATATTGGTTTCCTAACACCCCCTCCCCCGAAAACAGAAATTGCTATTACATCCTTAGAAACCAGAAAGGGAATGACAATCAAAAGAAAACGGTGAATACCATAGAGAAAGAAAAACAAAATCATAAACTGTGGTAGCAACAAAAACCCTTAAGCTGCATAATTAACTCACATGAGCAGAAAAACACCAACGTTTGTCAAAAAAGTGCAAACTTTAGCACATCCGTGTGCACCCATAAGCTGCCCCAACTTACCGAGAATGAGAACACAGCCCACCAAACGAGAGCGAGAGAAACCGCGCGCGGGAGAGGAGTTGTTGACGCGTTGTGGTGAGCTGTCGGTGGTGAGTCACCAGAGGTCTTTGTTGCGGCAAGAGATGGGGAGATGTTGATGCGTAGGATGAGAGATTGGAACAAATCTGTTGAAGGGGAGGGAGAGAAATTGCTAAGTGGAGGGATGATACTGTGTAGCATAAATTAAAAGATAAATCTAAGTCTAAAATTACCATACTTAACCATTTAATTAAGTCGGTTGAAAATTCAACAGATGTAAAATATATTTGAAATATAAATTTACATCTGTTATTGACTTAAAAGAGTTAAATTTAAGTTTGTTATTTGATTAACAGGTATCTTTTATTTATAAAAGTGCTACTGCACATCTTTTAAGTTTGTTTTTTTTAAATAGATTTAAATTGACAGACTTAAAAGGTCTATATTGTATTAGTGATCTTGAAGCATTTTGGCGCCTACGAGAGGATGAGTATTTCACAACCAATAAGCCCTATAGTGACTTTAAGGAACATGACATTCAACATCCTGATAGAAGAATCGAAGAATCAATCCAGTTAGTTGGAGATGATAAAGAACATGCAATGGAAGATGAAGGAAATGCAACGAAGATATGAAAAGGAGCTAATGGCACTCACAGTTGAGAATGCGACCATACACCGACAAAGCACTTGACAATCAGTGCCTCGACCATTAACTAAACCACAAGAACATCAACCCACTCCAACCAAGCCTAAAGAAGACTCGTGCAGAACTGCCCATGGGGGCAAAACGAGAGCTAGTAGAGAAAACTCGTCCATGCAAACGGTCAACACAACCAATCTACATCCTTTCACACTAGCCATCATGGAGACTCTCAAGCTCTCAGTCTCCCCAACCATCGAGAAGTACGATGGATCAACTGATTCAAACAAGCATTTAAGGATGTTCGTGAATCAAATGGATTTTTACACTATAAGCGTCTTGATGTGGTCTAGAGCTTTTTCTGTCTCCCTCAAAAGAGAAGCTTTGGCGTGGTTCAACTCACTGCCACCCAATTATATAGATAGCTTTTTGGCGATTTGCTCATTGTTCGGCACTCATTTCACCGCAAATCGATCACATCACCTTAAAACTCTTTGCCCTGGTGAATCTTAGGCAGAAGAAAGAAGAATCCTTTTGTGCCCTCATGGATCGTTTCAAGAATACCGCACGACAAACAAAAAATCTCAACCACAAGATAGCCCTACACCACATGATAATGGCTCTAAGGCCTAGGCCATTTGCCGACAACCGATGTATGAGGTTATCTAAAACCATGAATGATGCACAACTTAGAGTGGAGTGGTACATGATGCAAGCGAGGAGGAAAGTGGAAGTCGTGCGAGAAAATAAAAGGGTAATCGCATGAAGATACTACACAAAGGTTTAGCCAAGAAGCTTTAACAATGGGGACCTAGTGTGGATGAAGACTTATGAAGTGCATAAGAAGTTGGTACATGGAAAACTTGTATCCAACTGGGAGGGGCCGTTTAGAATTGTAGAAGACCCTAAGAATGAGGCTTACCAACTAGTGCATGGCGGGAAGACCCATCCCTAACACTTGGAACCTTTCCATTTGAAGTTTTACAATAACTAAAAAATTTACAAACGTCATGTAACTTTCATCTTAATGAATACAATAAAGTATTTTCAAGAAAATGAGTGCAAGTGTGGTCCGGTTAGATATTAACAGGTTAGATATTAACAGGTTGGTGAAGGAAAAGTTTACTTATGTTATTGCTTACCAACAACATGTCAAGTTAGTGAAGGACGAGTTCATTCGTGAAACTCTATCGCTTAATCCAATGAATAAAACGAATCGGTCGGTGATGGATGAGTTCATCCATGAACCCCTAATGCACCTCTAATGCACCATTAGGTCAACGAAGGATCAATTCATCTGTTAAACCTTGCCACATCATTAATTTAGTGAAGGATGAGTTCATTCATGAACCCCTGCCGCAACACTAAGTCGATGAAGGATGAGTGCATTTATGAACCTCTGTCACACCATTAAGTTGGTGAAGGATGAGTTCATTAGTGAATTCCTGCCACACTACTAAGTCGATGAAGGATGAGTTCATCCGTGAACCCCTGCCACACCACTAAGTTTGTGAATGATGAAATCATCTGTTAACCCCTATTGCACCACTTAATTGGTGAAGGATGAGCTCACTTGTGAGCCCCTACCGAAGGCATGCCAAGTCAGTGAAGGATGAGTTTATGTAAGTGAACCACTACCTCTTAGTCTAGTGAAGGAAGAACTCACCTAAACGAACTCCTACTGATCGAGTTGTGAGATGACTAAAGTTGTTCAATCGCGACTTAGTGTTATCTGACTCAATATAGTGGGGTGACTTAGAGCAAGCATTGTTAACAAAAAACGAACTTCAATGCTCTCGAAGCTCACTACCTTATTGGTACCTACAACAATCACGCTACCAACCAAATTCTCATCTCGCTCGATTGATCCCAAAATGGGTGAAGCGATTGACAGTGACATCGACGATGAAGAAGCATCATTTTCATATCATCGACCATCCCTTCCTAAAGACTCCTTAAATGAAGACAAGTTGACGGTCAATATTATTACCTAAAATATGAGGAATGATCGATCTGCAACAGAAAGTAAAAGAGCAAAGGTGAAAATGGCAAGCGAGGCCCACCCCTATTTATACTAGCGAAGGCCCCACCTGTCAGTCATCCTTAGTCATTAGATTAATCAGATCCAATGGATAAAGGCATCCGACCTTTTGAATTCTGACAGGTTTAAGATTCGAAGCACCACACACCTCTCTCCCAATGGTCATATTTTCAAACATTTCAAAGTGAATATTTCTAATGCATCAAACGGTCTAAATGCACATAAAATAGGAGGCTGAAGAAACCCTAGTTTGCATGGAAGGAAAAAGCCATTTAACAAATTTCAAACCATTCGCCAGTCATTTCAGGCTCGGGCTTGGGGGTCTTATGTACTATATGACTGTCCAGTTAGTGATAACGGTTGATTTCACCGTTATTTGAGAGTAAATTTTAATATCAAATGAACCCTTTTTGACTTAGAAACTTGTTTGTTCTCTTGATTTTGGTTTATTTTAGTAAATAAGAGAGTTGAGATTACGCTTTAAGATTTTATCACTAAATTCCCTTGATTTTGTAGGAAATTGGGATGAATTGGAAGAGGAGTTAAGTTGTCAAGAAGTTGGAACTCATAAAGGACAGAAAAAGCACTGGAAGAGAAGGTTGCAGAAGGTCACATCACGCTTGGGCGCCCTTTTTATGATCCTCAGCGCTGGAAGCTTGCAGTCACGCCTAGGCGCCCTTTTTGGGGCGTTGAGCGCCATCTTCCCTGTAACGTTTCATGCTTGAGCGCCCTCCATTGGACGTTGAGCGCCACTCCTTCGCAAGCACACCTGGGCGTCCTAAGTAAGGGTGCTGAGCACCGCCAACATTGGCCTATGGCCCAATTCAACCCTATTTAAGGATTAGCTAGACCTAGAGAGAATATCTCTTGACATAATTAACACAAATTCAAATTTTCTTCAATTCTCTAGAGGCAGAAGTGGATGCGGAAGCTCTCCTCTTCAATTTTTAGGGTTTTTCTATCTTTTTCATTCCATTGTTCATCTAGTTTCTCCATCACGATGGGGAGCTAAACATTCTTTGTTGTTGGGGGATGATGTAACCTTGTGAACTCTCATGTATTTGAATTTATTCTTATTTATTTATGCTTCTTTCATTAATTGTTAGAGTTATTCTTCTGTACTCAATGCTTGTTATGTTTAACTCATTCATGGCAATGATTATTAGTTTTCGTGATATGGACACATATGGGGAAACCTAGATCTGAAGAATTGCTCTCAAAAGTAGTATTGCCTAGACATAGGGATATGAGTTTTGGTTATCTTAAGCTTCTGTGCGTATGTAATGCAAAATTAATTGCTAGGTGATAACGGTTTAAAATACCGTTATCTGTGATGTAATTTTGATACTAAATGCAACCTTTTTGACTTAGAAACTTGCTTTAACTCATGTTTGTGCTTTAGTTTTGTGAATAAGAGAGTCGAGGTTATACTTGATTTTATCACTAAATTCCCTTGATTTTGTACGCTATTGGAATGATTTGAAGGAAGAGTTAAAGTACCAAATAGTTGGAATGCAGAAAAGTCAACCAGAGTGCATAAATTTCAACCAGAGTGTAGAAAAGTCAACTAGAGTGCAGATATTTACACCAAAGGGCTTTCATTTAACCAAAACCAAACATACTCACAAGCAGGTTTTCATCCCAAGGACTTTTCTTGGCTTGTAACTTGGCTGGGCTAAGAAGAAACATGGTTTTTCAGGAATGCAAAATCCTTGAGTTAAGAGAGATATTTATGAAT
This sequence comes from Vigna umbellata, assembly GCF_029865625.1. Classification (NCBI taxonomy): domain Eukaryota; kingdom Viridiplantae; phylum Streptophyta; class Magnoliopsida; order Fabales; family Fabaceae; genus Vigna; species Vigna umbellata. The sequence continues at coordinate 1,925,134 of NC_142173.1, read as the reverse complement.
TTAACAATTACACACAGGTTCTCTTTTCAAGAAGATCTTTTTCTTATTCCCAACCTTTTCCCTTGCAGTGAGCTTTTATTTCTTTTCTTTTGATTTCTCTTTTTCTTTTTCCTTGTGCTTACTGCTTATTTTTCTAGCAACCCCAAACTTGAACATTTATCAATACCTCACAAATATTCTCAACTCAACTGAAGGAAAAGAATTTAAAATAGGGTTTTCAAAATGTGCTTAAGGTTAAAGGTTCAAAGGATGGAACAAACTGTTCTCTTTTTATTTGGAAAAATTCATGAGTAGGCTAAAAAAATTAAGGGATAACAAAAGATGACCTTGATCATATGAAACCTGCAAGAAAGTAGTTCAATTACAGAAAATTTGGGCAAAATCATTCACGCTTTCAAAGTAATAGCAATTATTCACAACAACTCTGAAGCCCAAAACTCACACAAGTAAACTCTCAAGTCCTAGAATTCAGAAAAACATCATGCTCAGTATCTTAATCAAATTTTACCTCAAGCACCTGTTTTACCTGTATATCAGCACACCATGCATCATCTCAACATCAATCAATACACTAGAATATTACAAAGCAATACTCATCACAAAACACATCACAGTTGAATCAAAGCAGTTTAATTCATTCAAGCAAAGTACAATAACAAAACAATTGATTAAAAAGAAAGCAAATAAGAAAACAAAAGATTAAAAAGAAAGGTTTTGAAAGTTGGATTGCTTCTTAGTAAGCGCTTCTTTAACGTCACTAGCTTGACCCAATAAGCTCATGTCACATCTTTAATCTTGGTGTCATCTTTTCCTTCTCCACACCAATTGATCTTCAGCAGCTTCCTGTTCACCGTTTTAGTTCTCCTTTAAATTGGAGATTCAATCTCTATCAGTCCATCAGCTCCGAGTTCTTTCACAACCCAAAGCTTTTTGTTGAATCTCACTAGTATCTTGGTCTCAGCTCTTCATGTTTCTCTAGTGAGTCTAGATGAACACATGTTCCTTTGCTGTCTTTTTCTTCTTCCTTAACTTGTGATAGAAAACATTTTTTACCTTTTTTACCTGGTTTAACAACTTTTGTACTAGTCCCGGGTGCATCCTCACATGCAGCTTTGAGACTAGTCTTCTTTATTCGAACCGGTTGCTCAACATTGAAGACATTGAAAGTCATCTCCTCTTCTTGGTCTTTAAGAGCTATAGTTCCATCATCAACATTGATGATTACCTTGGTCGTCTTCATGAATGACCTTCCAAGAATAATAGGGATTTCCAAATCTTCCCCCATCTCCATAACAACAAAGTCCACCAGGAATTTAAGGTTGTCAGTTTTAACTACCACATCCTTCACCACACCATAAGGCCTTTTGGTGGATCCATCTGCCATGCATAAAGTCATCCTTGTAGGCTTGACTTCAAAACTTCCAATCTTTTCAAGTACAGACAAGGGCATCAAATTGATACTAGACCCTAAATCAATTAGGGCTTTCCCTATTTTGTGCCTCCCAATAGTGCAAGGAATAGTGAAACTTCCTGGATCTTTATCCTTTGGAGGAAGTGCCTTCTGCAAGATCACACTGCAATCACCTTGTATCTCAATAGAGTCCTCCTCTAAATATTTCTTTCTTTTGAGGAGTTTCTTCAAAAACTTAGCATATTCAGGGATTTGTTGTAATGCTTCAGTCACAGGAAATTTTATTCCCAATTTTTTGAAGATTTCATCAAAACACTCTAATTGCATATTTTTTTTCTTTTTTGAACACTCCTCATGGTAAGGAAGAATTTTCTTATTTTTTTTCTCTCAACCTCTTCTTTCTCTTTTCTCTCTTTTTCCACAATCCTCTCTTTTTCTTTTCTCTCAATCTCACTTTCTCTCTCTTCTTTTTGAATTTTTTCTTTTTCTTTTTCCTCAATCTCACTTTTTCTCTCTTCTTTTTCTTCTCTCTCTTTCATCTCAACTTTTTCTTTTCTCTCTTTTTCTCTCTTTTTTTTTTCTCTCATCATTCATGCTTAAAATAGCTTTGCAGTCTTTCTTGGGGTTAACTTCAGTATTAGCCTCAAAACTTCTGATAGGCATCTCCTCCAACTTCTTGGCCATTTGACCAACCTGCATCTCCAGGTTCCTTATAGCAGCTTCATTGCTTTTTTGAGTTGAAAGACTTGCATGCATGAATTATTGGAGGGTTTCTTCAAGCTTTGTGGTTCTGTCAGAAGGAGAGGTTTATTGTTGCTATTGTTGTTGTTGTGGTGACCAATTGAATTGTCCACCAGTTTGCCCAAACTGACTTTGTCCCATGCTAGGATGAGATTTCCACCCTTAATTATAATTGTTGGGATGAAATTGGTTACCCATGTAATTAACTTCTTCATTTAGATTCTCGGGCACAACAAATTGACCATTAATATGATCACCACCACATAGTTCACAGAGTTGCTGATGAACTTGTAAAACATTATGGCATTCCTTTTGTGGCTGAGAAAGCTTCTTTGTTCAGACTTCAAGTTGTTGAGTGATGATCTTATTTTGAGCAAGCAAGGCATCATAAGACTGTAGTTGTAAAACTCCCTTAGGTTGTGATGAAGTTCTTCTTTCATTGTGCATCTCATTATCATTAGTAGCCATGTTGTCAATTTATTCATAAGCTTCCTCTAGAGTCTTGCATTTGATATTGCCTCCAATTGAGGCATCCAACATCAATTTGGTTTGTGAACAAAGACCTCCAAGGAAAAGAATGACTACTATTACTTCATCAAAACCATGAGTAGGTGTCTTTCTTAGCAAGCTTTTGTATCTATCCCATGCTTGCCCTAATGATTCTTCCATGCCTTGATTGAAAGAGGATATTTCTTGCTTCCCTTTGTTGGTCTTTGACCGTGGGAAGTATTTATTCAAGAACTTAGCTACCACAACTTCCCACTAAGTAAAGTTGTTTTCAGGAAAAGGGTTTAGCCACAATTTAGCGTTGCCTCCCTGTGAGAAAGGAAACAAGCCTAATCTAATAGCATCATCTTGCACTCTATTCAGCTTCACAGTGTTGCAGATCGCATTAAAGGTGGTAAGATGCTCATATGGACTTTCATGTGACAGTCCATTGAACTGGTTGCTCTTCACAAGATGGATCAACGTAGGCTTCATCTCCATATTCGCGGCATTGACCCTTGGCTTTGCAATGCTGTTAAAATACTGAGCGCCAACTACAGTTGCATAATTTGCCAAAGTACGTTTGTCTGGCTGTCCATTATTGTTGTCCATGATTTTCTGATCTGGTTGTGAGAGGATCTCTCTGGAACAAGGTTCTTAGATAACATGCTCCTCCTGCTAGTCTCAAGTCCTTCAAGAAGAGGTTCAGAACTTTTGCTGCTTTGAGTCCTTACTGTATCCTGCATAAACTAAAAACAAAACCCTAGAAAAAATTGTTAGCACAAAAATAAAAATAAAAATAAAAGATATGAAAATAAAATAGAATAGAATAAAATCAAATCAAATAAAATCAAATCAAATGAAATAAAGTAAAATAGAATAAAGCCAAAATTAATTAAGAATCACAAATATAGAATAGTTTAAACCGTGAGTCCCCGGCAACGACACCAAAAACTTGTTGATGGATTGACAAGTGTACCGAATCGCACATGTAATATAAAATGGTAAGACCAAGTATCGTATCCCTGAAGACTCTCGGTACTAGACAGTTGTGTGATAACTCAATTAATTAAGACTTTTAGAAAACAAGATCATTGATTTGGGATGCGAAAACAGAAAATTAAATATGAATGCAATTGATCAATAACAGAGAAAACAACGATGAACGAAGGTTGTTTATAAAATGAGATGATTATGTTGTTAGGGTTTGATTTCACCAAGTTTACTCTCATGTATATAAGAATTCTTCTTTTTTACATTAATGTTAACGTCACTCACTAAATTACTTAGAACCCGATCCCTCAGCGCAATAAGCCTGCCTTAATTCCTAGTTCGTGCAATTCCTAGCGTTCCTAGAAAATTAAGTCTGAAGATCAAGAGCTTAAAACGACCAAGTACTAATACCCTCATCCTTGAGAAATATTACCCTTGAAAGAATTCATCAAGAACCTGAATTGTAAGGAACCTCCCGATACTCATGCAATTCATAAATCATGCTACTAAATGAGTTAAAATAGAGCAAGCATTGGAATAGATGAATTCCCTAACAATTAATGAAAAAACATATAAATTAAGCATCAAGTCAAATACATGAGAGTTTACAAGGTTACATCATTCCCTAACAACAAATAGAGTTTAGTTCCCCATAGACATGGAGAAACTAGATGAATAATGGAAAAGCATGAGATAGAAGAACCCTAAAAGTAGAGGATGAACGCTCCCGCATCCAAATCCGCCTTCAGAGAATGGAAGAGTGTGTTGTTGTGCTGCTCCAGCCAGAGATACAAAACCTAGAGCGCTTGGGTCTTTTAAATAGAGTCGAAAAAGAGTAGAAACAGGGCCCGGTCCAAAAGAGTCGAAACAGAGTAAAAACTGGGCCGGATCTGCGACGCACGACGCTCAGGCGCCCCCATTTAAGGCATCCGGGCGGTGGACCGTCCTCATGTAGGGCTTGAGCCTTCAATTGGACGCCCAGGCTTCGGGGTCCGCCGCTCAGGCGGCCTAGGAGGGCGCCCGGGCGGTGGACGTCAATTTTTTGCGCTTAAGCCTCCATACAGGGCGCCCAAGCTTCGTGTGATTCCCCCTTCTGGTGCTTTTGCAAGCCTTTCTTAGCTCTATCTCCTTAGCACTTCATCCTTGCTTCCTGTATTAACTCATTTTCTATCAAAATAAAGGGGATTAGTCATAAAATCATCAAATGCAACCTCAACTCTCTTATTCACACAACTTAATTAAAAAGCATGAGTCCAAGCAAGTTTTTAAGTGGAAAAGGGTGTATTTAGTATCAAAATTACATTACAAATAACGGTATTTTCAACCGTTAACACAACCCTGATCGTGTGCGACAGGAAGAAGAGTGAGGAGCTCTTGGACTTTGAGAGTTGTTTCTCAAAGGGATTATGCAGCAAGAACGTGTGGTTATGTGCGTGCAGGTGTTTTCTTTTCTATATTTGGTTGTGAGTGGGAAAGGTGTTTACATTTGTGAGAGTGTGTTCACTGTAAAACCTTTGGTGTAAATCTCAAATCATTATAGTGAAATATCCTTCAATCTAACGTTGATTGGAAGGGTGACTGGATGTAGTCATTGAGGCTGAACCAGGATAAAAACCTTGTGCTTGTTCTTCTTTCCCTATCCCTTTTACTTTAAACTGCATACGCGTTTACTTACAGTGCAAGAAAGTTTTAAAGATAATTTCAATTTTGCAAAAAGATTTGAAAAACGTTCATTTTTATAAATCACTAATTCACCCCCCTCTTGATGTTGAGAAACAAAGCTCTCTATTTCTAACATTGTTTTTTCTATATTTGGTTGAGTGGGAGGGGTGTTTACATTTGTGCGAGTGTGTTCACTGTAAAACCTTTGGTGTAAATCTGAAATCATTATAGTGAAATATCCTTCAATCTAAGGTTGATTGGAAGGGTGACTGGATGTAGGCATTGAGGCCGAACCAGAATAAAACCCTTGTGTTTGTTATTCTTTCCCTATCTCTTTTACTTTAAATTACATATGCGTTTACTTACATTGCAAGAAAGTTTTGAAGATCATTCTAAATTTTCAAAAAGATTTGGAAAGTGTTAGTTTTTATAAATCACCAATTCAGCCCCCCTCTTGGTGTTGAGAAACAAGGCTCTTTATTTCCAACACTATGTTCACCAACAACGTGCTTAACCTCATTAGTCGTCTCGTTGACAATTTTCAGATTTGGGGGTATAACACGAGCAGGCCTTGGTTTCTCTCCCATCGCTTGGTCCGTGGGACGTCATGTGTTCAGCCTTGTCAGGCTCCAATGCCTTGGATCTTGTTCAAGCCTTAGTTGGGCATCTCAATCCTTATTTGCGTATCCCGAGTTGGGTCTCTTTATATTGTCATGATTAACGCCTTCATTTCTTCATTTTCTTCGGTAGGTCACAAGATATTAAACACTAATATCTCGGCCATGGCACATCCTAATATGAATTTCATTGGTTGTCTCCAAACATTCAACCGAAGACCGAACCGTCTCGCTTGTTTAGCCATTTAGGCTTATAAACTAAACTATTTTTATATTAATTTGATTCGCTACATTTTTCTGACCATTCAAATTCGAATTGTTATTTTCTTTTCAGTGCAGATGATATGACCCTATGTACAAACTACTCTGCCAACTAGAGCTTATTTGGTGAGGAATGTTCTCTGTGAACTCTCATTCGAGTCTCTTCAACCTAGGGAACGTTCTAAGTGAACTTCTAGAGTCTGTTGATCAGTGAGGAACGTTCTCTGTGAACTCTCACTCGAGTCTCTTCGACCTAGGGAACGTTCTAAGTGAACTCCTAGAGTCCATCACTCGGTGAGGAACGTTCTTCGTGAACTTTCACACAAGTCTCTTCGACCTAGGGAACGTTCTAAGTGAACTCCTAGAGTCTGCCACTTGGTGAGGAACGTTCTTCGTGAACTCTCACACAAGTCTCTTCGACCTAGGGAACGTTCTAAGTGAACTCTTAGAGTCTGCCGCTCGGTCCAAAGAGGAGCAAGGACTTAAAGCACATTGAAAACAAGCTCCCCAATACAACGTGAACGGCCTCTCTCAAGCTCATAATAATCCCTGCACACCCCTTCCAAAAAAAGAGCTTGCTTGAGCTTGAAGGGCTTTTGTACTGTATGGATACCTGTCAGGCCAATGAACTAGGTAGACAAACAATTAACAATTCTTAACCAATCGATTAAGAGAGCCGTTGAGGTAGTTACAAGGATAATAATAATAACAACCACTAATTGGAAGTTAATAAAATAATGAAAGTCGTTTAATAGTAATAGGTCAGACCTAAGGATAAACCCATTTTAATATATATAAATATACCTTTGACAGGAAGGTCATGTAACTAATTATGAGTACTCACTTTTTATTAAATATTATCACGCAAAGTCACTAACTTGAGTGTCGGAGTGTCTTTGACAAATACTCTCCCACACGGCTTGGACAAGGAAGAGAGAGAGCGAACAACGCAATTTGGATAATAGAAGATCATTAGGAAGTTCATCCAGTCTTCAAAACAACTTGGTTTTTGAGTAAGAGATCTCAACTTCTTACTTGAAACAATTTGTGTTTTCATTTTTTTTTTCTATTTGAGAATGACGTTAAGCAAATAGAAATTGTTTTTATTTTATCAAATCTTTACAGTAAGTTTTTATTTAGTCTAAAATTTTTTGTTTTTTTATTTTATTTTGTCACCAATTTTAATAGGCTTATTTGAAAAAAAAATAATTATTTCAACTTATTTTTATCATATACCAAAATGTTATTATATTTAGATATTTTATTCTAAATTTCTAGATTTTGAGTTAGTTTGTACATACATTAGGATTTAATTAGAATAACATATTACATGAAAAGACAATTATTTATGATTTCAGATAACTTGGATGTGAAAATTATTTGATCACTAAATTTTTATTTTTTGGTCTAAGAATTGTGGTTTTATTTAAAGCTGTCAAAACGGGTAACTCGGCTCAACCCGACCCGACCCACCACGGATTGGTCACTTAGTGAGCTAATCAAACCCGGCTCACTTATCAGCGAGTTGAAAAAATTCGAACCCGGCTCAATCCACCACGGGTTGGTGGTTTAAACGGGTTGGCTCACTAGCTCATTTAATTATAAGTTTTCTTAAAATAAAAAAATTACGATTTTTTTAATTCAAATATAAAAAAATTTCACACTAAAATGACGTTAAACTTCAAAGACAATTCAAAATAAATAAATAAAAGTATCATACAATCCAAGCGTAATCCAAAAACATGTACAAAAAGTAAAGTAATAAGTTTTTAATATTGATAATTTTTGTCCATTTATAATATTAGAGTCTTGAATAGATAAATTTATAATATTTTTCTCTTTTCAAACATCTTCTTTATTACCATCTACAATATAATAAAAAAAATGATAGCTAATAATATTAAAATATAAAATAATAAATAATTAAATTAAATTAGGTGGATTGGTGAGCCAACCCGGTCCACCACGAGTTCAACCCAGTGAGTCGGGTTGAAAACTAACTCGCATAAAAAAATTACATTTTTTTCAAACCCAACCCGGCTCAAACCCGTGGTGGACCGGACTGGCTCGCGGGTTACAACTCACGTTGACAACACTAGTTTTATGATGACATTTTATGATTTTGATGTGATTATAAATACTTTAAGTTTGAATGACCACGGTACAATTGTAATCTATTAAAGATGAGGTTCGAATTGATCACTTTAAATATTTAAGAAGTCGAATTATTAAAGTGCATTTAAAAATATTTTTGAAATTTATTAATTTATTTTTCAGACTAATTTTTCTGATATTTTCTCTCAAAGTAAAATATTTGCCTTAAATGAAAATAGTACATAGATTCAAACCTTGTTTTTATTTTCCAATTTCTTTCTTTTTTCTTTGCTTGTCTCTTTAATAGGTTATATTTGAATGTTTATTATAGATGTAATTATTTGTATATTAATTAAATTATTTTGGAAGTCTCACATTAATTAAATATAAGGTTAATTCAGAATATATATGTGAATGCAAACATCATCGTCTTATTACAAGTCAAATTTGTAAGATTGAGTTAGACTTAAAAGTCTATTTCTTAATTAACAACATGTAAATTATGTTGTATGAAAATTACTATTGAAAATGATGAAGACTTGTATGAATATGTTGTCACATATTTGGGATGATATTTATGTGAATTATTGTTTGATTTCTATATTAAGGATTGAAAATTATGTTGTAACAAATCTCCTTGCTTCACTAATGATCTAAGTCACATAGACTAAGATATCGTGTGGTGAGAAACTGAGGAAAGTTCTTCAACATCGTGACATGAATCAGTCTCCTTGCTTCTTGAGGATTTAGTCTCAACCGATATCATAATATTACTCAAAACTAAATCGACTTGATGTGAGTTCATTTTCATAAAGACAACAAAAAATAATTTTTCAATCTAATTGGGGTTTTTCCACGTCTCAATGTCGATGGATAAATTTAATTTAATGTATAGAATATTGATTTCGTGTACCAATTTCACCCACAGATTGAATGATTGTAATCTCTTTATTAGTTGAATTTCAATGATAATCTTGTGCATCACTAGCCTATATTTTTGTTTCATTTGGTTTTTTATAAAGATGAAAATGGAAGTGCAACAACAATCGATGAGGTGTAACGTAAAAGTGATAAAACTCAAAGTGGTATATGTGGTGATTGGGGAAGTTGCAATAAATTAACAAGAACATTGAAGTAAATTGCATAAAGAAAATTACCAAGAATAGCAAATTTCAACTATCAACATTGGATTAACCATTTTTCCTAGGAGTGACAAAATGGGTTAGATCCGATGGCCCAACCCGTCTACCCGACTGAATAAAGGCAAGTCGAGAGATGCTTTTGAACTTACCAACCCATAATAGGCTCGCTGGTCTAGCTCACTAACTCGCCAGACCAGATGAGAGGCAGGACATGCAAATTCGTCGGCCCGTTACATGTTAATTAACTTAGCTCACAAAATTAGGTTTGTGTGTTGTGTTTTTGGCTTTTCTGAGAGTGTGAACGCCACAAGAGTGTGAACGTTGTGAGAGTGCAAACATTATAAGACCCGTGTAAATAAGATGATGTTTTAATTTAATTATTTTATTTTAGGATATTAAATAATAAATTATTTTGTGAAGGTGTTGAGAAATATTTAAAGATGTGAATAAAATTAAATTAGTATTTATTTCTATATTAATTTTCGAAAAGCTTTGGAGGTGATTTACGTAAGTGTGGAGAAGGAAAAAAAATGAGAAGTGGAGTGAGATTGTGTGCATGGGTTGACGTGAATGAGGAGGAGAATGAGAGTTATAGTGGTGTTGAAAAGTCAAAATGAAAAAGTGGATGAAAGAGTGGAGAGAGTGTTACGTAAATAGTAGAGGGAGTGAATAAAAAGGAAAAAAAATGAAAGAATGCATGGGAATGAGTGGTGTGGGACCGTGAGCTTGGGGCTATGAGAGAGAAGAAAATAAAATGAAATTGTGTGAGAGAAGACATGGTGTTGCGTGAGTGTGGTGGAGGAAGTGAAGAGAGAAGAATAAAAAATAAATAAAATGGGGTGTAATGGTGTGGGGCCGTGAACTTCATTGGTTAGAGAGAGGAGATTGAAAGTGTAATTTTGGTGTGTGGAGTGGGTACCGTAAAAGTGAAAAAAAAGGGAGAGAGAAAAGTGCTTTTAGTGAGAAATGATTGTTTTATAGTGGGTCTATTTCGTCATAGAAAAATAAAGTATGATTTTAGAATTTAAAAATGTTCATGGGTCTACTTGGTAAAGTTAAGAGATAGTGTATTTAAATTAAAAATGGAGATACATTAAAAAGAGTATTTTAATTTGTATGAATGTAGTAAAAGTGGGGTGCACTACAAATAATTATTCTAATGGTCGAGTTGTAAAATTAATAATTTCATGGGATATGCCATAAAAAAATATTTTAATTAATTGTGGAAATTAATTAAATTAATTGTTTGTAATTTTAATTATTTGTTGGTCAATGAATTGGTTGATTTTATACATGGTTTGTTAAATATGTATGATTATGAGTTTGTGAGAATAAGCTTTCTGTCATTTCTTTGGAATTTTTGTCGAACGGACGATGTTCGTATTACGATACAATAGTGTGTTGAGTTTCTGTGGAGGTTGAGATTTGAGTATCACCCTTTCCACATTTGCAAGGACTAGAGAATGTTGGATGTCTCACCCAATGATTTCGGCTTATGTTGAGTATAGTGCTCGATAGATGTACAGAACCGAAGTTTTTACTTGTTAGTTCTTGATGAGTCGGAGAGATAAGCTTGAAGTTGCGATGGAAGGCGGCTCGAATAGCGAAACAGGTTTGATATGATAAAATTCCAGGAAACAACAAAAGCTTGTGTGAATGATCTGGATTATGTTTTAAATAATGGGGTGTATTGTAAAGTAATGACTATTATTTTAGTCTGTGTTATGAGTTGAGAATTGAAATATAATGTGATGTAACGACTCATATAGTCTGTGTTTTGGGGATATGATTACTGAATTGTATGTTATGTTATATTCTTAGTTACTAACTCTTTTTTGTTTGTGGTTGTGGTTCCACCTGCAATGATCGTACTTGTACGAGAGTATATGACAATGCAGATAAGACAGGACTAGAGTAGTCAAAGAGAGATATAGGAATTTGCTGCTCGGAATTTATTATGTTTTAAAGTTATATTATATTTTTGAATAATGTATTTCAAGAATTGTAATGGTTTACTTTTTATTATAATACGTTTAGAAATTTCAGGTTCTCGTTTTCGTGACGTTATCTAAACGAAAAAAAATTGGCAATTTGGATTTTATAAATTAAAACATGGCACTCTATTAAGGGTGTTATAAACACCATTGTGAGACTATGAACACCACAAGACTACAAATGTTACGAGAGTGTGAACTTCGCGAGACTGTGAACATTATGAGAGTGTGAACTTTTGTGAGAGTGCAAACAACAATGTAAAACTATGAACGCCATATGTTTATGTTTTTGTTGTCATTGATTTGCCTTTGTTCATTTTCTAGGTTCATGCCATGACGTTTGACATTGTCAATTCCTCTATCTACTTGTAATTTGAGAATCAAGGTTAGAAATTAGGGTTTTTTGAATTGGGGTTATTGCAAAGAATAGAATACCACGTCTTTCTACTACAATAAAACATGTTGGGTATTTCTTCCAAAAGAATTTGGGTCAAAGAAGAAATTGGAGATCTTTTCTTCTATAAGGAGCAACATAACATCCATGGTGGGAATCTTCCAACCCATTTTCTAATTGCTAGCCCAACCCGTTTCAATTTTGATAGGCCAAAAATAGACTGGGTAATTGTCCTATTTTATCACCTCTAATTTTTTTTGTTTGATGTGTTTCAGAATGTGTGTATTGTTCCACAATTTGTCACTCTTGTAAAATCAAAATAAATCTATTTATATTTTCAACCCTCCTTAGACAATTACATATTTTTAAATTTCGAAAAATATATAAGTTTAAGAAAGCTGTAGTAATAACAAAAATGTAAGTGGAGGTATAAAATAAGATAGAAGTGTAGGCTTATTATTTGTCTTTATAAAAGCGTAGACAATTAAAATGAAGCACATCAATTCCATTTATAGCACATGAGAATGTCAGATTCGTACCTACATGGTCCATCTTTCATAATATACCAATGGCAGTTTACACATATTTTGTAATCCCTATATTGATCATATGCATCAAAATGCAACAAAGGACCATTTCCCCAATGAACCGAACAAAAGAATAGTGTTCCCCCGAAATAGTTAGCTCCAAAACTAAATTTGTAGCTTTGGCCAATAGGGAGAAGGTGAAATCCAAGATCATCATCTTTTGATTTGCAGTGAACATTTATAGTTTCATGTCCCTCTAAACTATTCGTAATTTCCACACTAACTGGATCTACTACCCATGCCCATGCCAATGTCAGCATACACAACATCACAACGATTTTCAATAACATAGACATTGTAAATTGTCATGTTCTTTTTCTGATCTTCAATCTGTTATATATATACACAAGCTGCAAAACAATGGCATAATGTTAAAGAATAAAAATGTCTTTTATTTTTTGTATTTGACCTGAGTTATTAGAAAACATTTATCCCAAAATTTTAATTATAGGAAACATTTATCCCAAAAATTTTAGTTATAGGAAACATTTATCCCAAAATTCTCTCACCATTAATTATTTATATTCTATTACTTGTTGTACTAAATTAATTAACTCAATTCCTATAATTGACATACATCAGTGACGGTCAATTCATAGAGCTAATTAATTAATTATATTTTATTAACACTTATTTCCACTTCTAAATTAATGGTTTAAAAATATTATACTATAAAAGAAATTTTTTTTGGAATAAACGTTTTTCTATAATTAAAATTTATTTTATCAATAAAATTTAAATGAATTAATTAATTAATTAACACAAAAGTTATATAATATCAATAGTTAATGATGAAAAAATAGAATAAAATAAAATAAATTTATAATAAATATTTTCTTATAATTAAAATAAATTTTATAAATAAAATTTAGGGAATTAATTAATTAAAATTAAAATTAAAAATAATAAAATATCAATAACTAAAAATTAAAAGTACTTACATCACTTTTAATTATAACCATTTTATATTACGAAAGGATTTTATGAACTGATTTCAAAATTTTAATTATTGACCATTTTATTAATAAAAAATTCTTCAACAATACATATTTTATTTATTGATGAAATAAATTTACAAATAGATAAAATATATATTGTGACAAATTTAGTGAAAAATTTCTTAAGAATAGATAAAATATATATCATGGCAAATTTAGTGACAAATTTCGTAGATAAAATTATTAATTAATCAAATTTAGCAACAAATATACTAATAAAAATGTTAATTCCAAATTTTTACAGTAAATGTTAAATAAATTTTAAAACATGTAATTATGGTTACTTACGTTTCCTTAAGTAATTATGGTTACTTATTAGTTTAAGCAATATAAATGGTGCTAATTCAAATGTATTACAAACACGTGAAAATTACTAAAAATAACAGTTATAAGGGATTGAATTTAATGATCAAAACTCTAATCACTCAACCATGGAATATATCTCTAACATCTTCACACATTCACATAATAAGTAAAAAAAAAACTTTAACCCCTTAGAAATAAGTTCTAAATATTCATGTGAAAATACTAGTCTCTTATATATTCAAACACAAGATTTTCATTAAGAAAAGAAGTCAAGAATGTCTAAGAGTCTTTGTCTATGCTAGAACCAAGCGTCTTGGTTGTTTTATCCTAATCTAGGTTCCAAAAGATTTTTCAATGATTAGATACCAACATAATAGCATATATCCCATCATGCAAGTGAAAACAAGAGATGGAACACATGAATATAGAATAAAGATATTCTATTGTAGAGAAAAAGTTACAAAAAGTTTAGGTACATTACATCAAACCTTAATGAAATGGATTTTAGCTACTCCTATACATTCTAGAACACAAGGATGGATTGAAAGATAAAAAGGATGAAGCACTACAAAAAAGAAGGGCATTACTGAAGGCCAGAAGCCCTCGGAAACAGCCCAAAACCGTCGGTAAAAGGTAATTACCGAAGGCTTATCGACGGCCAAAGAGCCCTCGGTAAATCCCTTGTCGCTAACATTTACCGAAGGCTTTTGACCTTCGGTAATTACCGAGGGCCAAAAGCCTTCGGTAATTACCGAGGGCCAAAAGCCTTCGGTAATTACCGAAGGACAAAAGCCTTCGGTAATTTCCGAAGGGCGAATTTTCTGCTGTCCAGTAACCAATTATGGTGTAGTTTATGATCTGCTTTGGTGCTAATTTCGTGTAATTTTTTATTACTCTCCTGCATTGTGGTGCAGTTTATGAAATTTTTCATGACATCAAGTCAAACTAACCACTGATATTTCTATTGGAGAAGGATAATTGAAAAGGAGATATCAAATTATATTGCATAATATGTTTGTAGTCTTTTACATAAGATACTTGTTGCCACAACACTATAACACTACAAGTTTTTACATCTCAGTACATAGGAAAAACATTTAAATTCTAAGAACAAATGTAAACAAGAACTAATAATAAAGACTATAAAGACTATCCAAGTTCAAGCGGCATGATGAAGCAGACTTTGATCAAGGTGCCACACACCTGCAAACCATAAAGTATAAATGTAAGTAGAAGTCATAGGTATTGGGAGAAAATTACCATACTGCTGGAAATGTACATCAAAGGTATATTTTTTCAACCAATATGAGAAGTAACGGTAGCAAAACATACCTAAATCCAACTTTCATAATAGTATCAACCAATAGAAAATTAACCTAGAATTCATAACTCAAGGTTATAAATTTCAGTGCAGTAAAACATATAATTTATGTGCTTAAGGAATGTTTAAAGATCTAACAATGTTATGTCAGATTAGAAACTCTAATCTTCTCTAATTATTATGTACTAAAATTCCTAATTCTATTTCCAGAAAGAAAAAGGACAGCTAGTAAATTTTCTTCATACAACATACTCACACTACAACTAAGTTTATCATACTTTGATTAGCATGTCAAAAGTGAGAAATAGAGCATCATTCTCGATTCCTCCAATATTCCACTATATTTCCAGAAATCATATATTTTCAATCATACATAACAACCACAAATTCTATCCTAGCATCAATTCACACATAATGACTTTTCAAGAATCTCGAAACCATTCATAAAACTACAACAACCAGGGAATATGCAACGCTATAATCATTTCCCTACATCATATTTCATCCAACATATTCAAGTATATATTAATTCCGCATCAACATTATGTTGTTTAAAGATGATCCTTATATAAGTTTTCCAAACACCTAAGCACATCCAGTCACGGTCTAAACATCATAAAACCCAGTGCACTAATATATATATATATATATATATATATATATATATATATATATATCAACCAGAAAAATACACATAATAAACCATAAATTTCTAGTTCTTAATTTATAAACCCAAAATCAGAACTCAATATGTACACTTCCTACATAATTTTTCTGATATTATGTACAACAGAGCAGGGGTATGGCATTACTGAACTCGAACATGATAATAATGAGACTATAACAGCACTGCTACACACCTCACAAATATCTCTCTAAGTTCTAAAACAGATCAGAATTTCGAGGAAGAAGCCATTATTAACTCTAAAATACAATTAATGACATATTCAAAGACACAAGCATGCATACATTAAGTTATAGAATCATTCAAGCATACATTAATCAAATTTTTAAAACAAGCTCAACATTTTTTCCTTCCAATCAAACCAGTTGCTTCTGGATTGAGTAATTAGAACCAGAAAAATAAAAATTACCTCCAACAAATGAGGATAAAGACCATTGATGCAACCTTCACTTTCTTGTCAACATTCCAAGTCTTCACTTTCTTGTCAGCACTGGTTCTTGCAATTATATTAGTACATAATAATTAGAGAAGAATAATGAACTGGGACCATTTTTAACATGTTGTAATTCACTTCTGGACTTAATTAATTATTAATCACCTAATTTGTTTTCAAAACAGAACTTTAATATTTTTCATAAGAAAAACAAAGAAGCATCCATTCTGACAGTGAGGAATACATAGATAGAACAAATGGCATTAATTTAAGTAAACCCATAATTCAAAAAAAGGAATTAAGAAAGTGGAAGAAGAATATGTATGTTAAATAAACTACCGCAGAATCCAGCGCTTTATGCGAAATGATAAGGTTTTAGGCATGTTAGTGGAAATACCAAAAGTGAAATGACATAAAAATATTAAAGACAATAGATCCCGGGAGAGAAGAACTTAATTCACATTCTTTCAGGCTTTTAATGTTCTCCATTCCACATCGATCCGTTTCATTGTTCTACCTATTCCATACACAAATTTTCACTCCTTCTAAAAATCTTTCTTTCTGTTTTCTTCACTGTTTTCACCTTTGTATCGGCATGCATTTCATCATGCGCCAAACCATTATATTCGCATTAGAATTCAAGCCACATATATAAATAAAAAAACTCTTTATGCCACTCTTTTCTATCCACACAGGTAGATAAGATATGTTCTTTGCCATATAACTAAATATAAATATATATCCTCTATATATTGCTGCCACACCTCTCGGTTCCCATTAAAATTTATAGAATATTTTTTCGTGGTCACACCATCGGCTATTTCTTAGATTTCTATTTTGTTACAATGTGCAGAATGACTCAAAAGAATGTAATAGATTAGACATCAATGCTGTTACACACCAAAATTAATGACAATGGAACAACTCCTCATAACCCCGTGTGTATAAAAATCATGCTAACATATCTTCTAGAAACATAATAAACGAGAACAAAAAGTAATAGGTGAGGAATTAGGTCCTGATTTGCAAGAGCAAAATAAAGAGTAGTACCTGATCGATGGCTGAGGGGTTCTTGGCATGGTGAAAGGTGGAGATCAGAATTGACATGGCTTGGATATGGTTCATACTGACGTTGAACTGATCCTGAAGCATCCTAGCCCTTTCATCACACAAGCTTGCCAGAGTTTCTTTCCTCTTCTCAATACCTTGCAAGCTCAAGTAGCACAAGATCCACAAAGATACTATAATCCAACCCACCACCCATGTCAGCAAAAGCTTCCTCCACAACGCTCTCTTCACTTTCTTAGAGCCAATATACTGGTAGTACTGTTGGTGGATTTTGCAACCCTGCCCAGAGATCTTCTCCCACCATTTGTGCCACATCTTTCCACCCCCACCACCACCTGGAAACCCCATCTTGGTGTCCATAATTCCACTGCTAATAATCCAGTTAAGGTAAAGGACAGACACAAGCCAGCAACATAGAACCAAAAGTAGATGCCCCACTTTTAGACCAAACCCAACTACATGGAGCAAACTCATCCACAACAGTAACCAACACAAGTAAAAAAGAAACAGTTCCAAGAGGTTGTGGGCGTCAACACGACCCCTGGATTAGCCTCCCTTGGCAACTACAAGCTCTGCCCACGCCGCGACACCAACCCTGACGCAGCGACAACACCTCCTGACGCCGCCAAACCACCGTCGTAAAGAAACAGGAGCTCGACAGGTTGAGAATCAATGGCAATGATGGTTTCGGATTGTGAACGACAGAGGGAGGTAGAGATTAGGGCAGGGGAGAGTGGAAAGCGGGGACGGGAGTGAAAGTTTGGGAGAAGCTTTCTCGGAAAGTATTTGGGAAAATGGAAGAGGAAAATCCCAAATTCAGATTTTATTAAGTGAATGCATATACCGACGGCCAAAAGCCTTCGGTAAATCCTCTGTGTAATACCGAAGGGCAAAAGCCTTCGGTAATGACCAACTTTAATGACCGTCGGGAAATCCTTCGGTATTATCATTTTTACCGAGGGGCAAGAGGCCTTCGGTAATAATCCTTCGGTAATCAATGAATTTGTAGTAGTGGAAGGAAGATGAAACATTGAGCTCTAGAAGTGCCTCAACCCAGTCTTCTTGCCTCTGTCTCATTGCCATGTCCAAAAGCCCCTTCTTTTGCCAACATTCAATGCTTTAACTAGGCGAGAGGTACTTATTTTGACAAATTAGGTAGCTTAGCTCGCTAGGCTACAAGCTCTTCTTGGTAGGGCTAGCGTCGGGCTCTCATTGGACGAGTTGAGACACTACAAGAAAAGCGCTTATTACCGACAGATAATTACCGAAGGTCAAGTGTCCTTCGGTAATTTGCGCTGCTTGTGATTTATCGGCAGATACGAGGCTTCGGTATTAGGCACGATTACTTCACCTAAATTTTGGCTATTCCCTCACTCATTTTCAATTTCAGCAGTTCTCTTTCCCCCTAATTTCTCTCTTCTCTTCCCCCAAAATTGAAATTCGAGGGCATGTGAGGGTACCCTCAAATATCTCCTCCTTCGTTTGATTCCCTTTTCTTTGCGCATCATCGGTCCCTTCCATCTTCTGTTGGCATAACGGTGGTGTGAAGAGCGCGAGCATTTCCGGTGGTGGAGCGGGTTCGTGCAATCGCAGAGGGTGCCTCCCTGTTAAGTTCACAATCATTTGCAGAGGGAAACACCTCCAATGGCGACGACAGCGGAGCCAAAAGCGAAGACCTACTGGTGCCACGAATGCGATATGAGCGTGTCCCTCACACTCCTTCCCTCGCCTCTCCTCTGTCCCCATTGCCACACCTCCTTCCTCGAACTAATGGACTCTTCCTTCTCCCAAAACGATGCCGAATCACCCCTCTTTGACCTCATTTTCCAGGACGCGCTCTTACTCCTCTCCCCGAAGCCCCTCCCCGCCAAACGCCACCCTTTCCCCTCCGTCAACGTCACACCCTCGGTCCTTTTCGCGCTCGACCCCAACGGCTTCGTTTTCTTCGCTGTGTGCAAAGACCAAATTTCCCTCTTTGACGCCGAGGCCAAATAGTTGCCCTGCAAACACCTTTACCATGCTGGTTGCATCACGCCGTGACTCGACCTCCACGCGTCGTGCCTGTTGTGCAGACTTTGCCTTGAGGAAGAGGCGGCACAGGAGGAGGAAGACGAAGGTGACGGCGTGGTGGCGGAGATTTGGAGGGAGCCTCGAGGTGCTCAAGCGCCTTTGCTATACGGTGGTGCTCTGTCGTTTCTTTTCTTTGTCTTGCATCTCTTTTTTAGTGCTAAATTAGACCAGAATTCCGCTCTGATCAACTAGCTTCACTGTAATAATTATGAGAATGAAACTCCAATTTTGATTGGAGTTCGAGATGACCATCGGAGAGAGTATAGAATTTTAGTTCGGTTAATGTGTGTGTGTTATAATTGTTGAAGAGTGTTATTGATGACCAATCCTAATTTTAGTTCGGTTAATCGTGATGGGTCTGTCCAAGGAGAATCTGAAAGGTCTCATACTGGCTTTGGTGTCAAGTGGGTTCATTGGGGCAAGTTTCATCCTTAAGAAGCAAGGTCTCAGAAGAGCTGCAGCAGCTTCTGGTGTCAGGGCTGGTCAGGGAATTTCTTATTTTTCTTATTTTTCCTTTAACAATTAGAATTTCTATTTGGAAGCTTGTATTTGGTTATACATGATTTTGTTTTCTTTGCCATTTTGCAGGTTTTGGTGGGTATTATTATCTCTTGGAGCCACTCTGGTGGGTGGGAATGATCACAAGTAAGCTTTCAGTGTTGTTTTAATTTTGTTTTTATGCTTAAAACTTTGTTTTTTAACATGGCAGGACGGGGCTGCTAGATTCTAGATTTTCTCTTACCTTTTGTCTTGTATTAATAATTGGTTTTGATTTTATCAATTAATTGTCTGGAGTTAATTGGATTTTATTTTTAATAAATTTTTTGAATCTGGTAAGTTAGGATCAACTGACTCGTTTTACATTAGGTAGTGGAACCCAGATTTCATGTTTTACATGCTTTATTATTAGCTAGATGCAAATATTTGTTTGTCATGGTCATTTTTTCTTCATCTGATTTCTTGCAGAACCTGTTTCTGTATGGTTTAATGTACAGTGTAGTTTTATCTTCAGTGGCATGCCATTGAAGTTCCAGACACTACACTGTAGTTTGCAATTTTGTTATCTCCTCTTACATCAGAAACAGGAGAAATTGGAGACCATGCAGCTAAAATCTCAACCCCTGGAGCAGCTAAATCAGGCTGCAAAATCAAGAAATGGTTAGAATAAGCAAACTGTTTCTTTGAAAATACAAATTGATATGTATATTACCTTTAGAATGTTTGGAGTGATTGCATTTGGTCCTCTAGATGAGAATGAAGCTATGTAAGGGGCTACTGAGTCTTTACCTTCATTACTCTTAAATATAGTAGCAGTGGGATTACTGTATAGTATGCAGTTAATATAATATAAATTAGTCATATGTATACACGAATGAAAATTGCTCCTGTGATTCTTAAGTGATGGGATGTGTGTAGTAAAAATATACCTTGTTAGATTTATGTAAGAATGTATGAGTGCCCCGTTTCTAAGGCCAAGTTGAACCGTTGGCAATGCATAGATAGAAGTCACATCTTCTGGCACTGCACTTCTCAATAAAACACCAGCTGCTCCAGACACCAATCCCAGAGATGAAGATTCTTTAAGACCATCACACAAAACAATTTTCCCCTTCACCAAATTCTCGTCTAAGGAATGGTTGATGCAAAACCTAAGTAGTCATGGTGTAAGGATAAAGAAATAAGACTCACTAAATGTAATTGTAAAATTGTTACCAGAGAGAAAGATTAGATTTTGGTACCTAGATATGGAACTATTGTATCCACCATTGATGTTTGGTGCATTTCCAGCATAAATTAATGGAAAGCTCTCGTTTTTCATATCAAATGAATTGATTGAAACTCCCTGAATATTTAGTATGATTTATGAGGTTAATTAGTTAAAACAAAGGAAGACTTGCCATTGATCACAATATAAGGCTTCACTAGCAAGGTTAACATTAATTATCACTTTTTTCTTAATGAAGAGTAAATTGAAACAAAAAAGAATATAACCAAAGTGAGTTATGGTAATATAAATATGATGTAAGACCAAAACATTCATACTCTGAATTAGTATAATGTTATTCATAGTAGCTCCTTCATTACGAAGGTCTTCTCCGTGCTTGCAGCTTTTCTGGCATATGGGGGCTTAGTAATAGTATTGGTATTCATTCTGGTCTTCAATTTTGCACCAAAATGTGGGCATACAAATGTGCTAGTTTATACTGGCATTTGTTCATTGATGGGTTCCCTCTCTGTAAGTAAATTAAATGTTTTCTCTCCTGTTAAATCTTATGTTTGATGATTGATCTACACTTCATAGTATATAATCCGAGGAACATGATTTCATGTTCAAAGTAATATGGTCTTTACTATTCACTACTGTGTTCTAGTAATGAATTTCATAAATAGACTTTCAGCTTCCATACGGTTTTTATATATTTTTTACTTGCATAATTATTTCTATAATAATACTTACTGAAAAATGTTTGCTTTTCACTACAATAATACTGAGGCTGATCTACGTTGGATTGCTATAATTTTACAGGTGATGAGTGTTAAGGCCCTCGGGACTTCTTTGAAGTTAACTTTTGAAGGGAAAAATCAGTTGATCTACCCAGAGACATGGTTTTTTATGTTAGTTGTGGCTATATGTGTCATCATGCAAATGAATTATCTTAATAAGGTTTCTTTTGAAGATTGCCAAGAATGTAAATGACGATTCATAAGAGCTTTCTATTTATAGTTAGATTTTATAATTTGTAGCCTTTTTTCTTCTGGAGATATATGTATTGGAATATAAGAATCATACTTTATTCTTTGTTGAATGACAAAAGATTACATTCATTATTACCTTCTTCAAGATATATGTTCCGGAATATGATTTAACTTGAAAGGAAATTATAGAGTTCATCGCATTACCAGCTACATTACAATTTGCTAGAGATTTTAAATGTAGTTCATTGATTCTTTATTCTTTAATCCTGCCTGATTTTTACCGAAGGCTTTTGGCCCTCGGTAATTACCGAAGGCTTTTGGCCCTCGATAATTACCGAAGGCTTTTGGCCCTCGGTAATTACCGAAGGGCAAAAGCCTTCGGTAAATGTTAGCGACAAGGGATTTACTGAGGGCTCTTTGGCCGTCGATAAGCCGTCTGTAAATACCCTTTTCCGACGGCTTCTGGCTATTTCCGAGGGCTTATGGCCTTCGGTAATGCCCTTCTTTTTTGTAGTGAGAGGACTCGCTAGGCGAGCAACTTTTGGCAAAAATAATTTAACAAGCTTCAATCTTCCACTTTCCTTCAAAATTAACCAAAACTAGATAATTCTCTATCTCTATAACACTAATGTACAAATTTTGCATCTTTTCATTGAATTTTAACACAAAACACATGAATCAAGACAAAGAAGGGGTTTTAATAAGTGTGAATAATAAGTAATTATCACACTTCCTCATTTTTTGTGTGGACATCCAACAAAAAACGAACTGCAATGCTCTCGAAGCTAGTGATCTTATTGTTATCTACAACAGTCATGCTACCGACCAAATCGTCGTCCCGCTCGATTGATCCCAAAATGCGTGAAGCGATTGACAGTGACATCGATGATGAAGAAGCATCTTTTGCATACCCTTGACCACCCCTTCCTAAAGATTCCTTGAATGAAGACAAGTTGACGTTCAACATTATTACCTAAAATATGAGGAACGATCGATCTGCAACAGAAAGTACAATAGCAAAGATGAAAATGGCAAGCGAGGCACACCCCTATTTATAGAAGCAAAGGCCCCACCTGTGAGTCGTCCTTAGTCATTAGATCAAGATAGATCCAATGGATAAAGGCATCTGACCTTTTGAATTTTTACATGTTCGAGATTCGAAGCACCACACACACCTCTCCCAATGGTCATATTTTCAAACACGTCGAAGCGAATATTGTTGATGCGTCAAGCGGTCTAAATGCACATAAAATATATAGGTGGCTAAAGAAACCCTAGTTTGCATGGAAGGCAAAAGCCATTTAACAAATTTCAAACCCATTCGCTAGTCATTTCGAGCTTAGGCTTGGGGTCTTGTGTACTATATGACCGTCCGGTCAGCCACAGATTGGACAATCAAGCTTAGATCTGTGTGAGTCACCCTCGAGACTAGACAATCAAATAAGTGAATTGGTGGTCACTTAAATACAGGTTTGAGGTAATGAGGTAGGTGATCTGTATTTACTGCACTATTAATATTTAAACTGTGTAACGTTAAGCTGACTTTGACATCGAGTGTTTTATGGAAATACCCTCTGAATATTGGAACGAGCGGTTGCAAGAGTACTTGGATTTCAAAAGAGTTTCAAACACTAAAGTGATCCAAATGTTAGACCGTTGTACGTCTCAAAATAATATTATTTTACAGGTAGCAACTATTTTTTCCCTCAAATATATAGCCTCTTCAAATACTTGCTGGTTTGGTACATTCTGATTATTTTGATATGAAATGCTCTTATTCGAATAATGCTAAAATATTTTGGATTTTTTACATATTCTTCTGCAGAAAGATATGGAGGAAATGTTTGGTGCAGAATTAAAACCGTGGCCCAATTCACCATTAACAAAACCTTAAGCACATTCTATACTATTATTTCCTTGTTTTCCGAAGTTTATATATATATATATATATATTTTGCTTACTATAATGGTTTTCTTCAATATGATTTGAAGTCTTATTTTAAATTTGTTCCTTGTTGTGATCAATGTCAACTACAACAAGTTGCCCCTCGTTTTATTTTTATTCATTTTCTTTATTTTCTTTGCTCAATTTTCCACCGTGGGACCCACACACACCATTTCTTGCATCCAACAATCTCCACTCCTATCTTTTTCGTTAAACCCTATACGTAAACTTAATTATATAAGGACCTTTTTCTCTCCCTCGTAATTGCATGCTCCACACTATTATACTTCTCTTTCTCTCTTATTTCCGCGGAGCCCCATACTATCACATGCAACCCTTAGCCATCCCAACCCATTAACTTCCTTTCTCCTACTGCATTGTAAAATCCAACCAATAAAAATCACCCTAATTTTTACATGGCTAACCCTGCATGACTCTCTTCCCCTTGCTTTCTCTCAACTTCTACTCATACCCTTCAAAGCTCCAACATTCTATTCATGCATAATAATCACGTAACCCTAAATCCCTTCTTCTTCTTCTTCTTTTTTTCTATTCCCCTCCACTGTTTCCGAAACCCATCAACACCAGAAGCACCTTCACGTAAACTTGCCCAGCTTCCTTTCTAACTCTACTTCTACACATTAACTTTTCTCCTTCTTATCCTCATCTTTCTTTTCTTCCAACTTCAACCACTCCTCTTATAATACAACCCCTTCTTATTTCTCTCTTCTTGTTCTTTCCTCCCTCGCCTCCAGACAAAACTATTTAGCAGACATCACTCCACTTTAATATATTCGCACGCACATTCTAAATTTCCACAACCCATCCGAGGCTCTCTAATTGGGAACACGACGCTCACACTCTCACACACTCTTCATTCCCCTCCCACATACACACACTCTTCATCCCCTCACAACACCCTCATACATATCTTCTCTCGTCCTCACCTTCTCTTCATTCATGTACCCATTCACACACTCATCTACCACATCCGACAAAATCATTTACACTTTCCCATGATTC
This sequence comes from Vigna umbellata, assembly GCF_029865625.1. Classification (NCBI taxonomy): domain Eukaryota; kingdom Viridiplantae; phylum Streptophyta; class Magnoliopsida; order Fabales; family Fabaceae; genus Vigna; species Vigna umbellata. The sequence goes on along the minus strand of NC_142173.1, from coordinate 1,900,206 downwards.
TCACTCATACATCCTCTTCCAAGAAACCATCTACTCTACTCTATTTGACCTATTCCCATCACGCACATCTAACCGAAACTCTCCATGCATCACACCTATTTATTCTCCTCAAATAACTCAACTCATTTTATTCCTCACCACTCCAATCATCATTCATATCTTTCACTTATCACACCTATTTTATTCTTCCCTCGTACACGTACTGTCCAGGAACAAAGCCCCTGTTAGACACCCTTAATAACCATTTTCCCTAACCGAGAGGAAGACACCCAGTCTAGGGTCAACGAATTGCACCAAACAAGAGGAATACATCCATTAATGTCATGCAAAGCACAATCTAGTCCTTATAATGAGTTTTCATTTTATAATTTTTGTCTTATCTAATTTTATCCAATTTTCACAAACATAATGACATCAAAGGAATTGGTAATTGGTCTGAAAAAATCAGACACACTCGTTAAACAATTTCTTACAAAAAATGATTTTATAATGAGTTTTCATTTTATAATTTTTTTCGTATATAATTTTATTTAATTTTCACGAGCATAATGACATCCGAAGGAATTGGTAATTGACCTAGAGGGTTTTTTTTAGAGATGATGATTCAACCTATGCAGATGATGAAATTATAAAGGTTAGTAAAGATGGTGAAATTGAAGAGATCTTGAATGAACCTTTGCCTGAAAGTGAATATGCCAATGACTCAACTCTTTACAAAGACAAATTGTTTAACGACAAGTGTTTCTGATTTTTTCAATTGGGACTACAATAGAAATGACAGAGAAAAGGTTGGAGTGAGAGACATAAAAGACAAAGGGTTGAGCGGAATGAGGGAGGTGAACAAGAATGAGGGAGGTGAACAAGGGTTTGGGGTTTCTTTTTTTTAAGTTTTGAAAATTTTAAAATAAATCATTTATTAATAAAAACAAATAAGATATTTTAACTAATTTAAAATAATTCAATTTGATTTAGTTTGTAGTGTAGTTCAATTTATATATAATTATTATAAAATTAAAAGAAAACAATTCCACCTGTATCAAACTGAAAGAAATTATAAGGTGAGGTCGTGAAAGAGGTGAACTGTTGTCATAATGTTTGAGAAAACAATCCCACCTTGATCATGAAAGTAAAATCTATTACTTATATTTACTGAAGACCTATATGATCGGTAATAATTTTATGACCTTACCTTAGAATTAACTCTATCATGTGTTGAGTTGTCCCGCATTTGGTGAGTGACACTTCCTGCGCTTAAGCCTTCTAGAGGACGCCCAAGCTTCGTGTTGTTGGCGCTCAAGCGCCCCAAAAGGGGCACTCAGGTGGTGGGCGGTGGTTTGCTACGCTGAAGCCTCCAAAAAGGGCGCCCCAACCTCGAGCTTCCTTCCTTCTGGTGCTTTTTCTGGACCTTTCCGAGCTCTATCTCCTTAGCACTTTATCCCTGCTGCTTTCCATATTAACTCGTTTTCTATCAAAACAAAGGGAATTAGTCATAAAATCATCAAATTCACCCTCAACTCTCTTATTCACACAACTTAACAGAAAAATATGATTCCAAGAACGTTTCTAAGCAGAAAACGGTGTATTTAGCATCAAAATTACATCACAGATAACGATATTTTCAACCGTTAACAAGTTTATATAAGTAAGTGCAAACCTCATCTTACAAGTTAATTTTGTAAGTTTGACTTAACAAAATTTGAATTATGTTGTATAGAAATGATTATTGAAAATGCTAAAGACTTGTATCAATATGTAATCACATATATGAGATGATATGTGAATTATTTTTTGAGTTGTGAATTAAGAATTGAAAATTATGTTGTAAAATGGATCATTCAAATATACCAAAGGATGTCGACCTTGGGAATTGGCCGACGTTAAAGTATAATATGACGTCGAATTATCATTAAATCTGACGTCAAATAGCTTAAAGGATTTCAAAAAGAAATCCATTCTTAAAAAACATAGGTTTAGAAATGAAAACAAAACGAAAAGAAATACATTATAACAAAACATAGGCAAAAATGAAAACCAAACTAGTAAAAGAACCATAGGTTATGTAAAATGGAGTAGGATTTTGAAATCCATATCTGTTAACTTTTTGCTCTGGGTTTGTATCATACTTTCAAGCTTCACAAAAGCTGATCATAAAGACAACAAAATGCCTTGCTTTTGTAAACTTGAAGGAGTTGATACAAACCCAAAGACAAAAAGTTATAAAAATGAATTTGAATAAGAAAGCTCTACTTGGAACCAAAAGTTTGGTGAATGGAGGTGTAGGGTTTCAAAAGGATCTGAAACTCTATTTAAAGTGTAAATGTGGGGAAGCATATGAGCGTTTAGTATTCATTTATTTTGGATTGGACGTCAGTTGTTGCCTAAGCGGACGTTATACGTTTGTTCTGGTTAAAGTTTAATGTCGAAGGTGTTAATGGTTGGACGTCATTTAGTTTAAGACGTCGAATGCTACATCTACATGATGTCTACCAGTTGAATTTATTTACAATACTGTCACTGATCATTGTTAACATTGACTATTTTGTGATTGGACGTTGAATGTGTTACATTATACACTATTTTTGTATTAGTGATAGTACATAGATTTAAACCTGGTTTTTATTTTCCAATTTCTTTCTTTTTCTTTGCTTTTCTCTTTAATAGATTATATTTGAATGTTTATGATAGATGTAATTATTTGTATATTAATTGAATTATTTTTGAAATCTCACATTAATTAGTTATAAGGTTAATTTAGAATATATAAGTGAATGCAAACATCATCTTATTACAAGCCAAATTTGTAAGGTTGAGTTAGACTTAAAGTTTATTTCTTAACAAAATGTAAATTATGTTGTATGAAAATTACTATTGAAAATGATGAAGACTTGTATGAATATGTTGTCACATATCTTGGATGATATTTATGTGAATTATTATTTGATTTCTGTATTAAGGATTGAAAATTATGTTGTAACAAATCTCCTTGTTTCACTGATGATCTAAGTCACATAGACTAAGATATCATCATGTGGTGAGAAACTGAGGAAAGTTTTTCAACATTGTGACATGGATAAGTGTCTTTGCTTCTCGGGGATTTAGTCTCAATCGATATCATAATATTGCTCAAAACTAAATCGCTTAATGTGAGTTCTTTTTCATAGGGACAACAAAAAATCATTTTTCAATCTAACTGGGGTGTTTTCACGTCTCAATGTCGATGGATAAAATTAATTTAGTGTATAGATTATTGATTTCGTGTACCAATTTCACCCACACACTTAATTATTATAATCTCTTTATTACTCGAATTTCAATGATAATCTCGTGCATCACTAGTCTATATTTTTGTTTTATTTGGTTTATTTATAAAGATGAAAATGGAAATGCAACAACAATCAATGAGGTGTAGCGTAAAAGTGATAAAACTCAAAGTGGTATATGTGGTGATCGGAGAAGTTGCAATAAAGTAACAAGAACATTGAAGTAAATTGCATAAAGAAAATTACTAAGGAAAGAAAATTGCAACCATCAACATTGGATTAACCATTTTTCCTAGGAGTAACAAAGTACCTGACTAAATAAAGGCAGGTCGAGAAATGCGTTTGAACATGTCAAAACACAATACTCTCGCCCATCCAGCCCACCAACCTGTCAGACCAGATGCAAGGCAGGACATGCAAACTCGTCGGCTTGTTACACGTTAATTAACTTAGCTCGCAAAATTAGGTTTGTATGTTGTGTTTTTGGCTTTTCTGGGAGTGTAAACGCCATGAGAGTATGAACGTTCCGAGAGTGCAAACACCATCGTGAAACTATGAACACCACAATAGTACAAATGTTGCGAGAGTGTGAACGCCGCGAGAGTGCGAACGTTTTTGAGAATGCAAACATCAATGTAAAACTATGAACACCACGAGAGTACGAACACTATGAGAGTGTGAACTTTGCGAGATTGTGAACCTCGTGAGACTGCGAACGTCACTAAACTTTGAATGTGAATCCCTCTCAACTATCTTTTCATAGTCTGAATCTAATCTCACCCTATCTTTATAGGGTGGAGCAAGGCAAGGTAGAAGAGTGAAGCAAAGGCACCACATGTTTATGTTTTCGTTGTCATTGATTTGCCTTAGTTCATTTTCTAGGTTCGTGTTGCAATTGGTTTACAATTGACATTGTCAATTCCTCTATCTACTTGTAATCTGAGAATCAAGGTTAGAAATTAGGGTTTTTTTTTTAATTAGGGTTATTGCAAACATAGAATAGAATACCACATCTTGCTACTACAGTAAAACATGTTGGGTGTTTCTTCCAAAAGAATTTGGGTCAAAGAAGAAATTGGAGAGCTGTTCTTCTAGAAGTAGCAACATAACATTGGTGGGAATCTTCCAAACCATTTTCTAATTGCTAGCATAGCTCGATTCAATTTTGGTAGGCCAAAAATAGTTCGAATTGTCTTATTTTATCACCCCTGATTTTTTTGTTTGCAGTGTTTTAGTATGTATGAATTGTTCCATTTGTCATTCTTGTAAAATCAAAATAAACCTATTTATATTTTCAACCCTCCTTGGACAATTACATATTTGAATTTATATTTGGACAAATTACATATAACTACCCTAAAAACTACCCTTAACGGTTTTTGAATAAAAGTTGACTCCTAATGGGTTACATGTTTATCTTATGACATCCAACTCATAAAGGATCATTTAGTAAAATTGTCTTTTATTTATTTCGTCTCTAGAATATAATGCTTTTGGTTTACAACTTATGGGTCCTGAAAGCTCAAAATAACTTATGAGGATACAATTGTCCTTCACTCACATCGTCACTATAAATTTTTTTAGGTGCTATAATCCTTCGTTTATCATCTTAATAAGGTTGGACGCTCAATCGATTGAGCGACGTAAGATTTCATTTTCGACCGATTGTATATATAACATTACCTTTTGGTCTCGCAACACTTTAAAAATCTTAAATAATTTTTTTCTACTTTTCAATTGCCTCAACATATAGTTTAAGAAAGAGTAATAAAAATATATAAGTTTAAAAAGGTGTAGTAATAAAAAAAAAATGTAAGTGGAGGAATAACATAAGATAGAAGTGTAGGGTTATCATTTGTCTTTATAAAAGAATAGATAATTAAAATAAAGCACATCAATTCCATTTATACCATGTGAGAATGCCAGATTCGTACCTACATGGTCCATCTTTCATAATATACCAATGGCAGTTTAAACATATACCTGAATCTCTACTTTGGTCAAATGCATCAAAATGCAATAAAGGACCATTTTTCCATTGAACCGAACAAAAGAACAGTGTTCCCCCAAAAAAGTTAGTTCGAAAACTAAATTTGTAGCTTTTGTCAATAGGGAGAATGTGGAACCCAAGATCATCATCTTTTGATTTGCAGTGAACATTTATAGTTTCATATCCCTCTAAACTATTCGTAATTTCCACACTAGCTGGGTCTGCCGATGCACATGCCAATGCCAGCATGCACAACAACACAACGATTTTCACTAATGTATACATTGCAAATTCTCATTTTTTTTCTCTTCAATCTGATATATATATATATATAATGGCATGATGTTAAAGGACAAAAATGTCTTTTTATTTTTTATTTGACCTGATGGAAAACATTTATCTCAAAATTTTAATTATTGGAAACATGTATCCCAAAATTCTCTCAGCATTAATTATTCATATTCTATGTGCTAAAATAATTAATTCAATTCATATAATTAACATACATGAGGTCAATTCAAATAGCTAATTAATTAATTAATTATATTTTATTAACTCTTATTTCCACTTCTACATTATTACTGATTTTAACATACATGATTGTTAATTTCATATGTAGAAGACAAAGAACATTCCGATGGAGGAAATCTTTGTAAACATATGGCAAAACTATCAATGTTGCACAACAATTAACTGAGCAATAAAATATAAATAACTAATGGTAAGAGAATATTATAAAACATATTTGGAAAAAAAATGCTTTTTATATTTAGAATTATTTTTATCAATAAATTGTAAATTAATTAATTAACCCAAAAATAAATTAGTAAAAAATATCATCATTAATTTTGAAAAAAATCTTATACTATGTTTCCTTACAATTAAAATGTTTTTATCAATAAACTTAAATGAATTAATTAATTAATTAACACATAAATAAAAAAAGTAATAAAATAATACTAATTAATGGTTTGAAAATATTATACTATAAAAGAAATTTTGTTTGTAATAAATGCTTTTCTATAATTAAAATTTATTTTATCAATAAAATTTAAATGAATTAATTAACACAAAAATTATATAATATCAATAATTAATGATGAAAAATTAGAATAAAATAAAATAAATTTATAATAAATATTTTCTTATAATTAAAATTACATTTATAAATAAAATTTAGGAATTAATTAAATAAAATAAAAATTAAAAATAATGAAATATCAATAATTAAAAAGTAAAAATACTTACATAGCTTACCATTTTATATTACGAAAGGATTTTATGGATTGATTTGAAAATTTTAATTATTGACAATTTTATTAATAAAATAATTCACTAATAATGCATATTTTATTTATTGATAAAATAAATTTACGAATAGATAAAATATATATTATGACAAATTTCGTACGAATAGATAAAATATATATTATGACAAATTTAGTGAAAAATTTCGTACGAATAAATAAAATATATATCATGACAAATTTAGTGACAAATTTTGTAGATAAAATTCATTAATTAATCAAATTTAGCAACAAATTTACTTTAGTTGACAAAACATTATTCTTAATTTCATTTTTTTACAGTAAATGTTAATAAATCTCAAAACATGTGATGCTGCGTCTATTATATTCTTTTCTTTTCTTAGGTACTTTCTTTTTTCTTCTTTATTTTCCTCATTTCATTTTTCTCTCTTCTTTATATTTGTGTTTTCATTTTTTATCTCTTTTAGAATTTGATCATGTTATACAAAGACAATCTGTTTGTATGTTATCTGATTTTCAAAAAAAATAAATTTTGATTTGGGCTAAAGATTCTATATTTTATTTTTTTTATGATTTTGTTATTATGTATTAAAAAAATATTTTTTACTAGCCATTATTTTGTATATGTTAAATATATGGTTAGAAATATTTGTATTATCATTAATTTATATTAATCGCTTCAATTGTTTTATATTATTTTAATTTTAATTATTAGTTGTATTGTCTTTGTTCGTCTTCATTCTCATTATATTTGTTCATATTACCTTTATGGTTCTCTTCATCATTATTCTTATATTACATTAGGTCATCAATTCCATCCCACACGCTCGTAATTCCAATGTCAACAACCACCACCACCGGTCCTTTGATGCCCTGTTATGGTCTTCCCTCCACTTCAAGGTCAAGCTCATGTGCAACAACGATTGTTGAATCCAACCCACGACAACCACCGCATTGTCACTGGCGACACCACGAGAAAGAGCTAGATAATATGCTACACAATTTTTCTATAATTTGGCTATTATCTATGATTATATTTGTATCGTAAGACGGTTTGATCAGCCGCAAATCAAACCGTCAATCTTGGATATTTACAAGTAACTTTCGAGACCGGACGATCAAGAAAACCGAACCGTCAATCTTGGATATTTACAAGTAAGTCTTGAGATCGGACGATCAAAAAAGTGAATCGATCAATCATATGAACCATGACAATTAACTTTCATGATAATCAACTTAAAAGTTAACATTGACCCTACATCCACTAGTACAAAATGAGTTTTTTAAGTCTAGTACAAAATGAGTTTTTTAAGCCTGTTATTTTGGGCTTTTTAAGTCTGTTTTACAACAGACTTAGATTCGACATACGTAAATTTTAAGTCTGTTGTTGACTAATTAAATCTGTTGTTGACTAACTATTGTATATTTATAAATAAAAATAAGCAAATTAAATTTGTTACTTTTTAAATTTTATTTGTTTAATCTAAAATCTAAAGTACAACCAAATTTTCATAATAAAATATATATTACAAATTGTGCAATTCAAGTACATAATATAAAGTTTCAAAATCAAAATAAAGAATAAGATGTTTAACTTAAAATTTATAGTCTAAACAAAGTTTAACTTAATCTTTTAAGTCTAAACATAACCTAAACAAAACTTAAACAACACCTAATCTTCACATTGGAGAAAATAACTTGTCCATTGCTAATATACTTCAGGAAGTGTTTACAACTAATCTGCCGATTGGCCGGTAAAACAAAAAGGAAAATTAAATATAATTAATAATAAAATAATAAATAATAAAATAAAGTGAAGAAATGTATAATAAAACCTTAAAAGTGAATTTTTCAGTGTCATTTTTAAAAGCATTCTATCAAATTAATCACGATAAAAACCATGCAACTGAACTAAAATTATATCTAAATCATACACACTAATTTTCACAAAAAAAAAAAAAAAAAATCAGTAGCCCCTTTTTAATCATAAAAAAAATATCCAAATGCATTAGGATCTAATTCACCACCCAAAACTTTCAAACTTATTACCAACTTCACAAGAACTATATAATACTATAAAACTACTTTCACATAGTCAATTAACAAAATTCTGCTACTTCACCGTGATTAACAAAATTCTGCACTTCACGTGATATATATAATATTAGAACACTACTTTCACATACACACACACACACACACATATGGGTTTGCTAACGCGCGTTCGCCTGTTTTATATTGGTTTCCTAACACCCCCTCCCCCGAAAACAGAAATTGCTATTACATCCTTAGAAACCAGAAAGGGAATGACAATCAAAAGAAAACGGTGAATACCATAGAGAAAGAAAAACAAAATCATAAACTGTGGTAGCAACAAAAACCCTTAAGCTGCATAATTAACTCACATGAGCAGAAAAACACCAACGTTTGTCAAAAAAGTGCAAACTTTAGCACATCCGTGTGCACCCATAAGCTGCCCCAACTTACCGAGAATGAGAACACAGCCCACCAAACGAGAGCGAGAGAAACCGCGCGCGGGAGAGGAGTTGTTGACGCGTTGTGGTGAGCTGTCGGTGGTGAGTCACCAGAGGTCTTTGTTGCGGCAAGAGATGGGGAGATGTTGATGCGTAGGATGAGAGATTGGAACAAATCTGTCGAAGGGGAGGGAGAGAAATTGCTAAGTGGAGGGATGATACTGTGTAGCATAAATTAAAAGATAAATCTAAGTCTAAAATTACCATACTTAACCATTTAATTAAGTCGGTTGAAAATTCAACAGATGTAAAATATATTTGAAATATAAATTTATCTCTGTTATTGACTTAAAAGAGTTAAATTTAAGTTTGTTATTTGATTAACAGGTATCTTTTATTTATAAAAGTGCTACTGCACATCTTTTAAGTCTGTTTTTTTTAAATAGATTTAAATTGACAGACTTAAAAGGTCTATATTGTATTAGTGATCTTGAAGCATTTTGGCGCCTACGAGAGGATGAGTATTTCACAACCAATAAGCCCTATAGTGACTTTAAGGAACATGACATTCAACATCCTGATAGAAGAATCGAAGAATCAATCCAGTTAGTTGGAGATGATAAAGAACATGCAATGGAAGATGAAGGAAATGCAACGAAGATATGAAAAGGAGCTAATGGCACTCACAGTTGAGAATGCGACCATACACCGACAAAGCACTTGACAATCAGTGCCTCGACCATTAACTAAACCACAAGAACATCAGCCCACTCCAACCAAGCCTAAAGAAGACTCGTGCAGAACTGCCCATGGGGGCAAAACGAGAGCTAGTAGAGAAAACTCGTCCATGCAAACGGTCAACACAACCAATCTACATCCTTTCACACTAGTCCATCATGGAGACTCTCAAGCTCTCAGTCTCCCCAACCATCGAGAAGTACGATGGATCAACTGATTCAAACAAGCATTTAAGGATGTTCGTGAATCAAATGGATTTTTACACTATAAGCGTCTTGATGTGGTCTAGAGCTTTTTCTGTCTCCCTCAAAAGAGAAGCTTTGGCGTGGTTCAACTCACTGCCACCCAATTATATAGATCGCTTTTTGGCGATTTGCTCATTGTTCGGCACTCATTTCACCGCAAATCGATCACATCACCTTAAAACTCTTTGCCCTGGTGAATCTTAGGCAGAAGAAAGAAGAATCCTTTTGTGCCCTCATGGATCGTTTCAAGAATACCGCACGACAAACAAAAAATCTCAACCACAAGATAGCCCTACACCACATGATAATGGCTCTAAGGCCTAGGCCATTTGCCGACAACCGATGTATGAGGTTATCTAAAACCATGAATGATGCACAACTTAGAGTGGAGTGGTACATGATGCAAGCGAGGAGGAAAGTGGAAGTCGTGCGAGAAAATAAAAGGGTAATCGCATGAAGATACTACACAAAGGTTTAGCCAAGAAGCTTTAACAATGGGGACCTAGTGTGGATGAAGACTTATGAAGTGCATAAGAAGTTGGTACATGGAAAACTTGTATCCAACTGGGAGGGGCCGTTTAGAATTGTAGAAGACCCTAAGAATGAGGCTTACCAACTAGTGCATGGCGGGAAGACCCATCCCTAACACTTGGAACCTTTCCATTTGAAGTTTTACAATAACTAAAAAATTTACAAACGTCATGTAACTTTCATCTTAATGAATACAATAAAGTATTTTCAAGAAAATGAGTGCAAGTGTGGTCCGGTTAGATATTAACAGGTTAGATATTAACAGGTTGGTGAAGGAAAAGTTTACTTATGTTATTGCTTACCAATAACATGTCAAGTTAGTGAAGGACGAGTTCATTCGTGAAACTCTATCGCTTAATCCAATGAATAAAACGAATCGGTCGGTGATGGATGAGTTCATCCATGAACCCCTAATGCACCTCTAATGCACCATTAGGTCAACGAAGGATCAATTCATCTGTTAAACCTTGCCACATCATTAATTTAGTGAAGGATGAGTTCATTCATGAACCCCTGCCGCAACACTAAGTCGATGAAGGATGAGTGCATTTATGAACCTCTGTCACACCATTAAGTTGGTGAAGGATGAGTTCATTAGTGAATTCCTGCCACACTACTAAGTCGATGAAGGATGAGTTCATCCGTGAACCCCTGCCACACCACTAAGTTTGTGAATGATGAAATCATCTGTTAACCCCTATTGCACCACTTAATTGGTGAAGGATGAGCTCACTTGTGAGCCCCTACCGAAGGCATGCCAAGTCAGTGAAGGATGAGTTTATGTAAGTGAACCACTACCTCTTAGTCTAGTGAAGGAAGAACTCACCTAAACGAACTCCTACTGATCGAGTTGTGAGATGACTAAAGTTGTTCAATCGCGACTTAGTGTTATCTGACTCAATATAGTGGGGTGACTTAGAGCAAGCATTGTTAACAAAAAACGAACTTCAATGCTCTCGAAGCTCACTACCTTATTGGTACCTACAACAATCACGCTACCAACCAAATTCTCATCTCGCTCGATTGATCCCAAAATGGGTGAAGCGATTGACAGTGACATCGACGATGAAGAAGCATCATTTTCATATCATCGACCATCCCTTCCTAAAGACTCCTTAAATGAAGACAAGTTGACGGTCAATATTATTACCTAAAATATGAGGAATGATCGATCTGCAACAGAAAGTAAAAGAGCAAAGGTGAAAATGGCAAGCGAGGCCCACCCCTATTTATACTAGCGAAGGCCCCACCTGTCAGTCATCCTTAGTCATTAGATTAATCAGATCCAATGGATAAAGGCATCCGACCTTTTGAATTCTGACAGGTTTAAGATTCGAAGCACCACACACCTCTCTCCCAATGGTCATATTTTCAAACATTTCAAAGTGAATATTTCTAATGCATCAAACGGTCTAAATGCACATAAAATAGGAGGCTGAAGAAACCCTAGTTTGCATGGAAGGAAAAAGCCATTTAACAAATTTCAAACCATTCGCCAGTCATTTCAGGCTCGGGCTTGGGGGTCTTATGTACTATATGACTGTCCAATTAGTGATAACGGTTGATTTCACCGTTATTTGAGAGTAAATTTTAATATCAAATGAACCCTTTTTGACTTAGAAACTTGTTTGTTCTCTTGATTTTGGTTTATTTTAGTAAATAAGAGAGTTGAGATTACGCTTTAAGATTTTATCACTAAATTCCCTTGATTTTGTAGGAAATTGGGATGAATTGGAAGAGGAGTTAAGTTGTCAAGAAGTTGGAACTCATAAAGGACAGAAAAAGCACTGGAAGAGAAGGTTGCAGAAGGTCACATCACGCTTGGGCGCCCTTTTTATGATCCTCAGCGCTGGAAGCTTGCAGTCACGCATAGGCGCCCTTTTTGGGGCGTTGAGCGCCATCTTCCCTGTAACGTTTCATGCTTGAGCGCCCTCCATTGGACGTTGAGCGCCACTCCTTCGCAAGCACACCTGGGCATCCTAAGTAAGGGTGCTGAGCACCGCCAACATTGGCCTATGGCCCAATTCAACCCTATTTAAGGATTAGCTAGACCTAGAGAGAATATCTCTTGACATAATTAACACAAATTCAAATTTTCTTCAATTCTCTAGAGGCAGAAGTGGATGCGGAAGCTCTCCTCTTCAATTTTTAGGGTTTTTCTATCTTTTTCATTCCATTGTTCATCTAGTTTCTCCATCACGATGGGGAGCTAAACATTCTTTGTTGTTGGGGGATGATGTAACCTTGTGAACTCTCATGTATTTGAATTTATTCTTATTTATTTATGCTTCTTTCATTAATTGTTAGAGTTATTCTTCTTTACTCAATGCTTGTTATGTTTAACTCATTCATGGCAATGATTATTAGTTTTCGTGATATGGACACATATGGGGAAACCTAGATCTGAAGAATTGCTCTCAAAAGTAGTATTGCCTAGACATAGGGATATGAGTTTTGGTTATCTTAAGCTTCTGTGCGTATGTAATGCAAAATTAATTGCTAGGTGATAACGGTTTAAAATACCGTTATCTGTGATGTAATTTTGATACTAAATGCAACCTTTTTGACTTAGAAACTTGCTTTAACTCATGTTTGTGCTTTAGTTTTGTGAATAAGAGAGTCGAGGTTATACTTGATTTTATCACTAAATTCCCTTGATTTTGTACGCTATTGGAATGATTTGAAGGAAGAGTTAAAGTACCAAATAGTTGGAATGCAGAAAAGTCAACCAGAGTGCATAAATTTCAACCAGAGTGTAGAAAAGTCAACTAGAGTGCAGATATTTACACCAAAGGGCTTTCATTTAACCAAAACCAAACATACTCACAAGCAGGTTTTCATCCCAAGGACTTTTCTTGGCTTGTAACTTGGCTGGGCTAAGAAGAAACATGGTTTTTCAGGAATGCAAAATCCTTGAGTTAAGAGAGATATTTATGAATTTAACAATTACACACAGGTTCTCTTTTCAAGAAGATCTTTTTCTTATTCCCAACCTTTTCCCTTGCAGTGAGCTTTTATTTCTTTTCTTTTGATTTCTCTTTTTCTTTTTCCTTGTGCTTACTGCTTATTTTTCTAGCAACCCCAAACTTGAACATTTATCAATACCTCACAAATATTCTCAACTCAACTGAAGGAAAAGAATTTAAAACAGGGTTTTCAAAACGTGCTTAAGGTTAAAGGTTCAAAGGATGGAACAAACTGTTCTCTTTTTATTTGGAAAAATTCATGAGTAGGCTAAAAAAATTAAGGGATAACAAAAGATGACCTTGATCATATGAAACCTGCAAGAAAGTAGTTCAATCACAGAAAATTTGGGCAAAATCATTCACGCTTTCAAAGTAATAGCAATTATTCACAACAACTCTGAAGCCCAAAACTCACACAAGTAAACTCTCAAGTCCTAGAATTCAGAAAAACATCATGCTCAGTATCTTAATCAAATTTTACCTCAAGCACCTGTTTTACCTGTATATCAGCACACCATGCATCATCTCAACATCAATCAATACACTAGAATATTACAAAGCAATACTCATCACAAAACACATCACAGTTGAATCAAAGCAGTTTAATTCATTCAAGCAAAGTACAATAACAAAACAATTGATTAAAAAGAAAGCAAAAGATTAAAAAGAAAGGTTTTGAAAGTTGGATTGCTTCTTAGTAAGCGCTTCTTTAACGTCACTAGCTTGACCCAATAAGCTCATGTCACATCTTTAATCTTGGTGTCATCTTTTCCTTCTCCACACCAATTGATCTTCAGCAGCTTCCTGTTCACCGTTTTAGTTCTCCTTTAAATTGGAGATTCAATCTCTATCAATCCATCAGCTTCGAGTTCTTTCACAACCCAAAGCTTTTTGTTGAATCTCACTAGTATCTTGGTCTCAGCTCTTCATGTTTCTCTAGTGAGTCTAGATGAACACATGTTCCTTTGCTGTCTTTTTCTTCTTCCTTAACTTGTGATAGAAAACATTTTTTACCTTTTTTACCTGGTTTAACAACTTTTGTACTAGTCCCGGGTGCATCCTCACATGCAGCTTTGAGACTAGTCTTCTTTATTCGAACCGGTTGCTCAACATTGAAGACATTGAAAGTCATCTCCTCTTCTTGGTCTTTAAGAGCTATAGTTCCATCATCAACATTGATGATTACCTTGGTCGTCTTCATGAATGGCCTTCCAAGAATAATAGGAATTTCCAAATCTTCCCCCATCTCCATAACAACAAAGTCCACCAGGAATTTAAGGTTGTCAGTTTTAACTACCACATCCTTCACCACACCATAAGGCCTTTTGGTGGATCCATCTGCCATGCATAAAGTCATCCTTGTAGGCTTGACTTCAAAACTTCCAATCTTTTCAAGTACAGACAAGGGCATCAAATTGATACTAGACCCTAAATCAATTAGGGCTTTCCCTATTTTGTGCCTCCCAATAGTGCAAGGAATAGTGAAACTTCCTGGATCTTTATCCTTTGGAGGAAGTGCCTTCTGCAAGATCACACTGCAATCACCTTGTATCTCAATAGAGTCCTCCTCTAAATATTTCTTTCTTTTGAGGAGTTTCTTCAAAAACTTAGCATATTCAGGGATTTGTTGTAATGCTTCAGTCACAGGAAATTTTATTCCCAATTTTTTGAAGATTTCATCAAAACACTCTAATTGCATATTTTTTTCTTTTTTGAACACTCCTCATGGTAAGGAAGAATTTTCTTATTTTTTTTCTCTCAACCTCTTCTTTCTCTTTTCTCTCTTTTTCCACAATCCTCTCTTTTTCTTTTCTCTCAATCTCACTTTCTCTCTCTTCTTTTTGAATTTTTTCTTTTTCTTTTTCCTCAATCTCACTTTTTCTCTCTTCTTTTTCTTCTCTCTCTTTCATCTCAACTTTTTCTTTTCTCTCTTTTTCTCTCTTTTTTTTTTCTCTCATCATTCATGCTTAAAATAGCTTTGCAGTCTTTCTTGGGGTTAACTTCAGTATTAGCCCCAAAACTTCTGATAGGCATCTCCTCCAACTTCTTGGCCATTTGACCAACCTGCATCTCCAGGTTCCTTATAGCAGCTTCATTGCTTTTTTGAGTTGAAAGACTTGCATGCATGAATTATTGGAGGGTTTCTTCAAGCTTTGTGGTTCTGTCAGAAGGAGAGGTTTATATTTGCTATTGTTGTTGTTGTGGTGACCAATTGAATTGTCCACCAGTTTGCCCAAACTGACTTTGTCCCATGCTAGGATGAGATTTCCACCCTTAATTATAATTGTTGGGATGAAATTGGTTACCCATGTAATTAACTTCTTCATTTAGATTCTCGGGCACAACAAATTGACCATTAATATGATCACCACCACATAGTTCACAGAGTTGCTGGTGAACTTGTAAAACATTATGGCATTCCTTTTGTGGCTGAGAAAGCTTCTTTGTTCAGACTTCAAGTTGTTGAGTGATGATCTTATTTTGAGCAAGCAAGGCATCATAAGACTGTGGTTGTAAAACTCCCTTAGGTTGTGATGAAGTTCTTCTTTCATTGTGCATCTCATTATCATTAGTAGCCATGTTGTCAATTTATTCATAAGCTTCCTCTAGAGTCTTGCATTTGATATTGCCTCCAATTTAGGCATCCAACATCAATTTGGTTTGTGAACAAAGACCTCCAAGGAAAAGAATGACTACTATTACTTCATCAAAACCATGAGTAGGTGTCTTTCTTAGCAAGCTTTTGTATCTATCCCATGCTTGCCCTAATGATTCTTCCATGCCTTGATTGAAAGAGGATATTTCTTGCTTCCCTTTGTTGGTCTTTGACCGTGGGAAGTATTTATTCAAGAACTTAGCTACCACAACTTCCCACTAAGTAAAGTTGTTTTCAGGAAAAGGGTTTAGCCACAATTTAGCGTTGCCTCCCTGTGAGAAAGGAAACAAGCCTAATCTAATAGCATCATCTGGCACTCTATTCAGCTTCACAGTGTTGCAGATCGCATTAAAGGTGGTAAGATGCTCATATGGACTTTCATGTGACAGTCCATTGAACTGGTTGCTCTTCACAAGATGGATCAACGTAGGCTTCATCTCCATATTCGCGGCATTGACCCTTGGCTTTGCAATGCTGTTAAAATACTGAGCGCCAACTACAGTTGCATAATTTGCCAAAGTACGTTTGTCTGGCTGTCCATTATTGTTGTCCATGATTTTCTGATCTGGTTGTGAGAGGATCTCTCTGGAACAAGGTTCTTAGATAACATGCTCCTCCTGCTAGTCTCAAGTCCTTCAAGAAGAGGTTCAGAACTTTTGCTGCTTCGAGTCCTTACTGTATCCTGCATAAACTAAAAACAAAACCCTAGAAAAAATTGTTAGCACAAAAATAAAAATAAAAATAAAAGATATGAAAATAAAATAGAATAGAATGAAATCAAATCAAATAAAATCAAATCAAATGAAATAAAGTAAAATAGAATAAAGCCAAAATTAATTAAGAATCACAAATATAGAATAGTTTAAACCGTGAGTCCCCGGCAACGACACCAAAAACTTGTTGATGGATTGACAAGTGTACCGAATCGCACATGTAATATAAAATGGTAAGACCAAGTATCGTATCCCTGAAGACTCTCGGTACTAGACAGTTGTGTGATAACTCAATTAATTAAGACTTTTAGAAAACAAGATCATTGATTTGGGATGCGAAAACAGAAAATTAAATATGAATGCAATTGATCAATAACAGAGAAAACAACGATGAACGAAGGTTGTTTATAAAATGAGATGATTATGTTGTTAGGGTTTGATTTCACCAAGTTTACTCTCATGTATATAAGAATTCTTCTTTTTTACATTAATGTTAACGTCACTCACTAAATTACTTAGAACCCGATCCCTCAGCGCAATAAGCCTGCCTTAATTCCTAGTTCGTGCAATTCCTAGCGTTCCTAGAAAATTAAGTCTGAAGATCAAGAGCTTAAAACGACCAAGTACTAATACCCTCATCCTTGAGAAATATTACCCTTGAAAGAATTCATCAAGAACCTGAATTGTAAGGAACCTCCCGATACTCATGCAATTCATAAATCATGCTACTAAATGAGTTAAAATAGAGCAAGCATTGGAATAGATGAATTCCCTAACAATTAATGAAAAAACATATAAATTAAGCATCAAGTCAAATACATGAGAGTTTACAAGGTTACATCATTCCCTAACAACAAATAGAGTTTAGTTCCCCATAGACATGGAGAAACTAGATGAATAATGGAAAAGCATGAGATAGAAGAACCCTAAAAGTAGAGGATGAACGCTCCCGCATCCAAATCCGCCTTCAGAGAATGGAAGAGTGTGTTGTTGTGCTGCTCCAGCCAGAGATACAAAACCTAGAGCGCTTGGGTCTTTTAAATAGAGTCGAAAAAGAGTAGAAACAGGGCCCGGTCCAAAAGAGTCGAAACAGAGTAAAAACTGGGCCGGATCTGCGACGCACGACGCTCGGGCGCCCCCATTTAAGGCGTCCGGGCGGTGGACCGTCCTCATGTAGGGCTTGAGCCTTCAATTGGACGCCCAGGCTTCGGGGTCTGCCGCTCAGGCGGCCTAGGAGGGCGCCCGGGCGGTGGACGTCAATTTTTTGCGCTTAAGCCTCCATGCAGGGCGCCCAAGCTTCGTGTGATTCCCCCTTCTGGTGCTTTTGCAAGCCTTTCTTAGCTCTATCTCCTTAGCACTTCATCCTTGCTTCCTGTATTAACTCATTTTCTATCAAAACAAAGGGGATTAGTCATAAAATCATCAAATGCAACCTCAACTCTCTTATTCACACAACTTAATTAAAAAGCATGAGTCCAAGCAAGTTTTTAAGTGGAAAAGGGTGTATTTAGTATCAAAATTACATTACAAATAACGGTATTTTCAACCGTTAACACAACCCTGATCGTGTGCGACAGGAAGAAGAGTGAGGAGCTCTTGGACTTTGAGAGTTGTTTCTCAAAGGGATTATGCAGCAAGAACGTGTGGTTATGTGCGTGCAGCTGTTTTCTTTTCTATATTTGGTTGTGAGTGGGAAAGGTGTTTACATTTGTGAGAGTGTGTTCACTGTAAAACCTTTGGTGTAAATCTCAAATCATTATAGTGAAATATCCTTCAATCTAACGTTGATTGGAAGGGTGACTGGATGTAGTCATTGAGGCTGAACCAGGATAAAAACCTTGTGCATGTTCTTCTTTCCCTATCCCTTTTACTTTAAACTGCATACGCGTTTACTTACAGTGCAAGAAAGTTTTAAAGATAATTTCAATTTTGCAAAAAGATTTGAAAAACGTTCATTTTTATAAATCACTAATTCACCCCCCTCTTGGTGTTGAGAAACAAAGCTCTCTATTTCTAACATTGTTTTTTCTATATTTGGTTGAGTGGGAGGGGTGTTTACATTTGTGCGAGTGTGTTCACTGTAAAACCTTTGGTGTAAATCTGAAATCATTATAGTGAAATATCCTTCAATCTAAGGTTGATTGGAAGGGTGACTGGATGTAGGCATTGAGGCCGAACCAGAATAAAACCCTTGTGTTTGTTATTCTTTCCCTATCTCTTTTACTTTAAATTACATATGCGTTTACTTACATTGCAAGAAAGTTTTGAATATCATTCTAAATTTTCAAAAAGATTTGGAAAGTGTTAGTTTTTATAAATCACCAATTCAGCCCCCCTCTTGGTGTTGAGAAACAAGGCTCTTTATTTCCAACACTATGTTCACCAACAACGTGCTTAACCTCATTAGTCGTCTCGTTGACAATTTTCAGATTTGGGGGTATAACACGAGCAGGCCTTGGTTTCTCTCCCATCGCTTGGTCCGTGGGACGTCATGTGTTTAGCCTTGTCAGGCTCCAATGCCTTGGATCTTGTTCAAGCCTTAGTTGGGCATCTCAATCCTTATTTGCGTATCCCGAGTTGGGTCTCTTTATATTGTCATGATTAACGCCTTCATTTCTTCATTTTCTTCGG
The DNA here is from genome assembly GCF_029865625.1 of Vigna umbellata. Taxonomy (NCBI): domain Eukaryota; kingdom Viridiplantae; phylum Streptophyta; class Magnoliopsida; order Fabales; family Fabaceae; genus Vigna; species Vigna umbellata. The sequence continues at coordinate 1,880,734 of NC_142173.1, read as the reverse complement.
TAGGTCACAAGATATTAAACACTAATATCTCGGCCATGGCACATCCTAATATGAATTTCATTGGTTGTCTCCAAACATTCAACCGAAGACCGAACCGTCTCGCTTGTTTAGCCATTTAGGCTTATAAACTAAACTATTTTTATATTAATTTGATTCGCTACATTTTTCTGACCATTCAAATTCGAATTGTTATTTTCTTTTCAGTGCAGATGATATGACCCTATGTACAAACTACTCTGCCAACTAGAGCTTATTTGGTGAGGAATGTTCTCTGTGAACTCTCATTCGAGTCTCTTCAACCTAGGGAACGTTCTAAGTGAACTTCTAGAGTCTGTTGATCAGTGAGGAACGTTCTCTGTGAACTCTCACTCGAGTCTCTTCGACCTAGGGAACGTTCTAAGTGAACTCCTAGAGTCCATCACTCGGTGAGGAACGTTCTTCGTGAACTTTCACACAAGTCTCTTCGACCTAGGGAACGTTCTAAGTGAACTCCTAGAGTCTGCCACTTGGTGAGGAACGTTCTTCGTGAACTCTCACACAAGTCTCTTCGACCTAGGGAACGTTCTAAGTGAACTCTTAGAGTCTGCCGCTCGGTCCAAAGAGGAGCAAGGACTTAAAGCACATTGAAAACAAGCTCCCCAATACAACGTGAACGGCCTCTCTCAAGCTCATAATAATCCCTGCACACCCCTTCCAAAAAAAGAGCTTGCTTGGGCTTGAAGGGCTTTTGTACTGTATGGATACCTGTCAGGCCAATGAACTAGGTAGACAAACAATTAACAATTCTTAACCAATCGGTTAAGATAGCCGTTGAGGTAGTTACAAGGATAATAATAATAACAACCACTAATTGGAAGTTAATAAAATAATGAAAGTCGTTTAATAGTAATAGGTCAGACCTAAGGATAAACCCATTTTAATATATATAAATATACCTTTGACAGGAAGGTCATGTAACTAATTATGAGTACTCACTTTTTATTAAATATTATCACGCAAAGTCACTAACTTGAGTGTCGGAGTGTCTTTGACAAATACTCTCCCACACGGCTTGGACAAGGAAGAGAGAGAGCGAACAACGCAATTTGGATAATAGAAGATCATTAGGAAGTTCATCCAGTCTTCAAAACAACTTGGTCTTTGAGTAAGAGATCTCAACTTCTTACTTGAAACAATTTGTGTTTTCATTTTTTTTTTCTATTTGAGAATGACGTTAAGCAAATAGAAATTGTTTTTATTTTATCAAATCTTTACAGTAAGTTTTTATTTAGTCTAAAATTTTTTGTTTTTTTATTTTATTTTGTCACCAATTTTAATAGGCTTATTTGAAAAAAAAATATTTATTTCAACTTATTTTTATCATATACCAAAATGTTATTATATTTAGATATTTTATTCTAAATTTCTAGATTTTGAGTTAGTTTGTACATACATTAGGATTTAATTAGAATAACAGATTACATGAAAAGACAATTATTTATGATTTCAGATAACTTGGATGTGAAAATTATTTGATCACTAAATTTTTATTTTTTGGTCTAAGAACTGTGGTTTTATTTAAAGCTGTCAAAACGGGTAACTCGGCTCAACCCGACCCGACCCACCACGGATTGGTCACTTAGTGAGCTAATCAAACCCGGCTCACTTATCAGCGAGTTGAAAAAATTCGAACCCGGCTCAATCCACCACGGGTTGGTGGGTTAAACGGGTTGGCTCACTAGCTCATTTAATTATAAGTTTTCTTAAAATAAAAAAATTACGATTTTTTTAATTCAAATATAAATAAATTTCACACTAAAATGACGTTAAACTTCAAAGACAATTCAAAATAAATAAATAAAAGTATCATACAATCCAAGCGTAATCCAAAAACATGTACAAAAAGTAAAGTAATAAGTTTTTAATATTGATAATTTTTGTCCATTTATAATATTAGAGTCTTGAATAGATAAATTTATAATATTTTTCTCTTTTCAAACATCTTCTTTATTCCCATCTACAATATAATAAAAAAAATGATAGCTAATAATATTAAAATACAAAATAATAAATAATTAAATTAAATTAGGTGGATTGGTGAGCCAACCCGTCCCACCACGAGTTCAACCCAGTGAGCCGGGTTGAAAACTAACTCGCATAAAAAAATTACATTTTTTTCAAACCCAACCTGGCTCAAACCCGTGGTGGACCGAACTGGCTCGCGGGTTACAACTCACGTTGAAAACACTAGTTTTATGATGACATTTTATGATTTTGATGTGATTATAAATACTTTAAGTTTGAATGACCACGGTACAATTGTAATCTATTAAAGATGAGGTTCGAATTGATCACTTTAAATATTTAAGAAGTCGAATTATTAAAGTGCATTTAAAAATACTTTTGAAATTTATTAATTTATTTTTCAGACTAATTTTTCTGATATTTTCTCTCAAAGTAAAATATTTGCCTTAAATGAAAATAGTACATAGATTCAAACCTTGTTTTTATTTTCCAATTTCTTTCTTTTTTCTTTGCTTGTCTCTTTAATAGGTTATATTTGAATGTTTATTATAGATGTAATTATTTGTATATTAATTAAATTATTTTGGAAGTCTCACATTAATTAAATATAAGGTTAATTCAGAATATATATGTGAATGCAAACATCATCTTCTTATTACAAGTCAAATTTGTAAGATTGAGTTAGACTTAAAAGTCTATTTCTTAATTAACAACATGTAAATTATGTTGTATGAAAATTACTATTGAAAATGATGAAGACTTGTATGAATATGTTGTCACATATTTGGGATGATATTTATGTGAATTATTGTTTGATTTCTATATTAAGGATTGAAAATTATGTTGTAACAAATCTCCTTGCTTCACTAATGATCTAAGTCACATAGACTAAGATATCGTGTGGTGAGAAACTGAGGAAAGTTCTTCAACATCGTGACATGAATCAGTCTCCTTGCTTCTTGAGGATTTAGTCTCAACCGATATCATAATATTGCTCAAAACTAAATCGACTTGATGTGAGTTCATTTTCATAAAGACAACAAAAAATAATTTTTCAATCTAATTGGGGTTTTTTCACGTCTCAATGTCGATGGATAAATTTAATTTAATGTATAGAATATTGATTTCGTGTACCAATTTCACCCACAGATTGAATGATTGTAATCTCTTTATTAGTTGAATTTCAATGATAATCTTGTGCATCACTAGCCTATATTTTTGTTTCATTTGGTTTTTTATAAAGATGAAAATGGAAGTGCAACAACAATCGATGAGGTGTAACGTAAAAGTGATAAAACTCAAAGTGGTATATGTGGTGATTGGGGAAGTTGCAATAAATTAACAAGAACATTGAAGTAAATTGCATAAAGAAAATTACCAAGAATAGCAAATTTCAACTATCAACATTGGATTAACCATTTTTCCTAGGAGTGACAAAATGGGTTAGATCCGATGGCCCAACCCGTCTACCCGACTGAATAAAGGCAAGTCGAGAGATGCTTTTGAACTTACCAACCCATAATAGGCTCGCTGGTCTAGCTCACTAACTCGCCAGACCAGATGAGAGGCAGGACATGCAAATTCGTCGGCCCGTTACATGTTAATTAACTTAGCTCACAAAATTAGGTTTGTGTGTTGTGTTTTTGGCTTTTCTGAGAGTGTGAACGCCACAAGAGTGTGAACGTTGTGAGAGTGCAAACATTATAAGACCCGTGTAAATAAGATGATGTTTTAATTTAATTATTTTATTTTAGGATATTAAATAATAAATTATTTTGTGAAGGTGTTGAGAAATATTTAAAGATGTGAATAAAATTAAATTAGTATTTATTTCTATATTAATTTTCGAAAAGCTTTGGAGGTGATTTACGTAAGTGTGGAGAAGGAAAAAAAATGAGAAGTGGAGTGAGATTGTGTGCATGGGTTGACGTGAATGAGGAGGAGAATGAGAGTTATAGTGGTGTTGAAAAGTCAAAATGAAAAAGTGGATGAAAGAGTGGAGAGAGTGTTACGTAAATAGTAGAGGGAGTGAATAAAAAGGAAAAAAAATGAAAGAATGCATGGGAATGAGTGGTGTGGGACCGTGAGCTTGGGGCTATGAGAGAGAAGAAAATAAAATGAAATTGTGTGAGAGAAGACATGGTGTTGCGTGAGTGTGGTGGAGGAAGTGAAGAGAGAAGAATAAAAAATAAATAAAATGGGGTGTAAAAGTGGGGTGCACTACAAATAATTATTCTAATGGTCGAGTTGTAAAATTAATAATTTCATGGGATATGCCATAAAAAAATATTTTAATTAATTGTGGAAATTAATTAAATTAATTGTTTGTAATTTTAATTATTTGTTGGTCAATGAATTGATTGATTTTATACATGGTTTGTTAAATATGTATGATTATGAGTTTGTGAGAATAAGCTTTCTGTCATTTCTTTGGAATTTTTGTCGAACGGACGATGTTCATATTACGATACAATAGTGTGTTGAGTTTCTGTGGAGGTTGAGATTTGAGTATCACCCTTTCCACATTTGCAAGGACTAGAGAAGGTTGGATGTCTCACCCAATGATTTCGGCTTATGTTGAGTATAGTGCTCGATAGATGTACAGAACCGAAGTTTTTACTTGTTAGTTCTTGATGAGTCGGAGAGATAAGCTTGAAGTTGCGATGGAAGGCGGCTCGAATAGCGAAACAGGTTTGATATGATAAAATTCCAGGAAACAACAAAAGCTTGTGTGAATGATCTGGATTATGTTTTAAATAATGGGGTGTATTGTAAAGTAATGACTATTATTTTAGTCTGTGTTATGAGTTGAGAATTGAAATATAATGTGATGTAACGACTCATATAGTCTGTGTTTTGGGGATATGATTACTGAATTGTATGTTATGTTATATTCTTAGTTACTAACTCTTTTTTGTTTGTGGTTGTGGTTCCACCTGCAATGATCGTACTTGTACGAGAGTATATGACAATGCAGATAAGACAGGACTAGAGTAGTCAAAGAGAGATATAGGAATTTGCTGCTCGGAATTTATTATTTTTTAAAGTTATATTATATTTTTGAATAATGTATTTCAAGAATTGTAATGGTTTACTTTTTATTATAATACGTTTAGAAATTTCAGGTTCTCGTTTTCGTGACGTTATCTAAACGAAAAAAAATTGGCAATTTGGATTTTATAAATTAAAACATGGCACTCTATTAAGGGTGTTATAAACACCATTGTGAGACTATGAACACCACAAGACTACAAATGTTACGAGAGTGTGAACTTCGCGAGACTGTGAACATTATGAGAGTGTGAACTTTTGTGAGAGTGCAAACAACAATGTAAAACTATGAACGCCATATGTTTATGTTTTTGTTGTCATTGATTTGCCTTTGTTCATTTTCTAGGTTCATGCCATGACGTTTGACATTGTCAATTCCTCTATCTACTTGTAATTTGAGAATCAAGGTTAGAAATTAGGGTTTTTTGAATTGGGGTTATTGCAAAGAATAGAATACCACGTCTTTCTACTACAATAAAACATGTTGGGTATTTCTTCCAAAAGAATTTGGGTCAAAGAAGAAATTGGAGATCTTTTCTTCTATAAGGAGCAACATAACATCCATGGTGGGAATCTTCCAACCCATTTTCTAATTGCTAGCCCAACCCGTTTCAATTTTGATAGGCCAAAAATAGACTGGGTAATTGTCCTATTTTATCACCTCTAATTTTTTTTGTTTGATGTGTTTCAGAATGTGTGTATTGTTCCACAATTTGTCACTCTTGTAAAATCAAAATAAATCTATTTATATTTTCAACCCTCCTTAGACAATTACATATTTTTAAATTTCGAAAAATATATAAGTTTAAGAAAGCTGTAGTAATAACAAAAATGTAAGTGGAGGTATAAAATAAGATAGAAGTGTAGGCTTATTATTTGTCTTTATAAAAGCGTAGACAATTAAAATGAAGCACATCAATTCCATTTATAGCATATGAGAATGTCAGATTCGTACCTACATGGTCCATCTTTCATAATATACCAATGGCAGTTTACACATATTTCGTAATCCCTATATTGATCATATGCATCAAAATGCAACAAAGGACCATTTCCCCAATGAACCGAACAAAAGAATAGTGTTCCCCCGAAATAGTTAGCTCCAAAACTAAATTTGTAGCTTTGGCCAATAGGGAGAAGGTGAAATCCAAGATCATCATCTTTTGATTTGCAGTGAACATTTATAGTTTCATGTCCCTCTAAACTATTCGTAATTTCCACACTAACTGGGTCTACTACCCATGCCCATGCCAATGTCAGCATACACAACATCACAACGATTTTCAATAACATAGACATTGTAAATTGTCATGTTCTTTTTCTGATCTTCAATCTGTTATATATATACACAAGCTGCAAAACAATGGCATAATGTTAAAGAATAAAAATGTCTTTTATTTTTTGTATTTGACCTGAGTTATTAGAAAACATTTATCCCAAAATTTTAATTATAGGAAACATTTATCCCAAAAATTTTAGTTATAGGAAACATTTATCCCAAAATTCTCTCACCATTAATTATTTATATTCTATTACTTGTTGTACTAAATTAATTAACTCAATTCCTATAATTGACATACATGAGTGACGGTCAATTCATAGAGCTAATTAATTAATTATATTTTATTAACACTTATTTTCACTTCTAAATTAATGGTTTAAAAATATTATACTATAAAAGAATTTTTTTTTGGAATAAACGTTTTTCTATAATTAAAATTTATTTTATCAATAAAATTTAAATGAATTAATTAATTAATTAACACAAAAGTTATATAATATCAATAGTTAATGATGAAAAAATAGAATAAAATAAAATAAATTTATAATAAATATTTTCTTATAATTAAAATAAATTTTATAAATAAAATTTAGGGAATTAATTAATTAAAATTAAAATTAAAAATAATAATATATCAATAACTAAAAATTAAAAGTACTTACATCACTTTTAATTATAACCATTTTATATTACGAAAGGATTTTATGAACTGATTTCAAAATTTTAATTATTGACTATTTTATTAATAAAAAAATTCTTCAACAATACATATTTTATTTATTGATGAAATAAATTTACAAATAGATAAAATATATATGGTGACAAATTTAGTGAAAATTTTCTTAAGAATAGATAAAATATATATCATGGCAAATTTAGTGACAAATTTCGTAGATAAAATTATTAATTAATCAAATTTAGCAACAAATATACTAATAAAAATGCTAATTCCAAATTTTTACAGTAAATGTTAAATAAATCTTAAAACATGTAATTATGGTTACTTACGTTTCCTTAAGTAATTATGGTTACTTATTAGTTTAAGCAATATAAATGGTGCTAATTCAAATGTATTACAAACACGTGAAAATTACTAAAAATAACAGTTATAAGGGATTGAATTTAATGATCAAAACTCTAATCACTCAACCATGGAATATATCTCTAACATCTTCACACATTCACATAATAAGTAAAAAAAAACTTTAACCCCTTAGAAACAAGTTCTAAATATTCATGTGAAAATACTAGTCTCTTATATATTCAAACACAAGATTTTCATTAAGAAAAGAAGTCAAGAATGTCTAAGAGTGAGGAGCTCTTGGACTTTGAGAGTTGTTTCTCAAAGGGATTATGCAGCAAGAACGTGTGGTTATGTGTGTGCATGTGTTTTCTTTTCTATATTTGGTTGTGAGTGGGAAAGGTGTTTACATTTGTGAGAGTGTGTTCACTGTAAAACCTTTGGTGTAAATCTCAAATCATTATAGTGAAATATCCCTCAATCTAACGTTGATTGGAAGGGTGACTAGATGTAGTCATTGAGGCTGAACCAGGATAACAACCTTGTGCTTGTTCTTCTTTCCCTATCCCTTTTACTTTAAACTGCATACGCGTTTACTTACAGTGCAAGAAAGTTTTAAAGATAATTTCAATTTTGCAAAAAGATTTGAAAAACGTTAGTTTTTATAAATCACTAATTCACCCCCCTCTTGGTGTTGAGAAACAAAGCTCTCTATTTCTAACATTGTTTTTTCTATATTTGATTGTGAGTGGGAAAGGTGTTTACATTTCTGAGAGTGTGTTCACTGTAAAACCTTTGGTGTAAATCTGAAATCATTATAGTGAAATATCCTTCAATCTAAGGTTGATTGGAAGGGTGACTGGATGTAGGCATTGAGGCTGAACCAGAATAAAACCCTTGTGTTTGTTATTCTTTCCCTATCTCTTTTACTTTAAATTACATATGCGTTTACTTACATTGCAAGAAAGTTTTGAAGATCATTCTAAATTTTCAAAAAGATTTGGAAAGTGTTAGTTTTTATAAATCACCAATTCAGCCCCCCTCTTGGTGTTGAGAAACAAGGCTCTTTATTTCCAACACTATGTTCACCAACAACGTGCTTAACCTCATTAGTCGTCTCGTTGACAATTTTCAGATTTGGGGGTATAACACGAGCAGGCCTTGGTTTCTCTCCCATCGCTTGGTCCGTGGGACGTCATGTGTTCAGCCTTGTCAGGCTCCAATGCCTTGGATCTTGTTCAAGCCTCAGTTGGGCATCTCAATCCTTATTTGCGTATCCCGAGTTGGGTCTATTTATATTGTCATGATTAACGCCTTCATTTCTTCATTTTCTTCGGTAGGTCACAAGATATTAAACACTAATATCTCGGCCATGGCACATCCTAATATGAATTTCATTGGTTGTCTCCAAACATTCAACCGAAGACCGAACCGTCTCGCTTGTTTAGCCATTTAGGCTTATAAACTAAACTATTTTTATATTAATTTGATTCGCTACATTTTTCTGACCATTCAAATTCGAATTGTTATTTTCTTTTCAGTGCAGATGATATGACCCTATGTACAAACTACTCTGCCAACTAGAGCTTATTTGGTGAGGAATGTTCTCTGTGAACTCTCATTCGAGTCTCTTCAACCTAGGGAACGTTTTAAGTGAACTTCTAGAGTCTGCTGATCAGTGAGGAACGTTCTCTGTGAACTCTCACTCGAGTCTCTTCGACTTAGGGAACGTTCTAAGTGAACTCCTAGAGTCCATCACTCGGTGAGGAACGTTCTTCGTGAAATTTCACACAAGTCTCTTCGACCTAGGGAACGTTCTAAGTGAACTCCTAGAGTCTGCCACTTGGTGAGGAACGTTCTTCGTGAACTCTCACACAAGTCTCTTCGACCTAGGGAACGTTCTAAGTGAACTCTTAGAGTCTGCCGCTCGGTCCAAAGAGGAGCAAGGACTTAAAGCACATTGAAAACAAGCTCCCCAATACAACGTGAACGGCCTCTCTCAAGCTCATAATAATCCCTGCACACCCCTTCCAAAAAAAGAGCTTGCTTGGGCTTGAAGGGCTTTTGTACTGTATGGATACCTGTCAGGCCAATGAACTAGGTAGACAAACAATTAACAATTCTTAACCAATCGGTTAAGATAGCCGTTGAGGTAGTTACAAGGATAATAATAATAACAACCACTAATTGGAAGTTAATAAAATAATGAAAGTCGTTTAATAGTAATAGGTCAGACCTAAGGATAAACCCATTTTAATATATATAAATATACCTTTGACAGGAAGGTCATGTAACTAATTATGAGTACTCACTTTTTATTAAATATTATCACGCAAAGTCACTAACTTGAGTGTCGGAGTGTCTTTGACAAATACTCTCCCACACGGCTTGGACAAGGAAGAGAGAGAGCGAACAACGCAATTTGGATAATAGAAGATCATTAGGAAGTTCATCCAGTCTTCAAAACAACTTGGTTTTTGAGTAAGAGATCTCAACTTCTTACTTGAAACAATTTGTGTTTTCATTTTTTTTTTCTATTTGAGAATGACGTTAAGCAAATAGAAATTGTTTTTATTTTATCAAATCTTTACAGTAAGTTTTTATTTAGTCTAAAATTTTTTGTTTTTTTATTTTATTTTGTCACCAATTTTAATAGGCTTATTTGAAAAAAAAATAATTATTTCAACTTATTTTTATCATATACCAAAATGTTATTATATTTAGATATTTTATTCTAAATTTCTAGATTTTGAGTTAGTTTGTACATACATTAGGATTTAATTAGAATAACAGATTACATGAAAAGACAATTATTTATGATTTCAGATAACTTGGATGTGAAAATTATTTGATCACTAAATTTTTATTTTTTGGTCTAAGAACTGTGGTTTTATTTAAAGCTGTCAAAACGGGTAACTCGGCTCAACCCGACCCGACCCACCACGGATTGGTCACTTAGTGAGCTAATCAAACCCGGCTCACTTATCAGCGAGTTGAAAAAATTCGAATCCGGCACAATCCACCACGGGTTGGTGGGGTAAACGGGTTGGCTCACTAGCTCATTTAATTATAAGTTTTCTTAAAATAAAAAAATTACGATTTTTTTAATTCAAATATAAATAAATTTCACACTAAAATGATGTTAAACTTCAAAGACAATTCAAAATAAATAAATAAAAGTATCATACAATCCAAGCGTAATCCAAAAACATGTACAAAAAGTAAAGTAATAAGTTTTTAATATTGATAATTTTTGTCCATTTATAATATTAGAGTCTTGAATAGATAAATTTATAATATTTTTCTCTTTTCAAACATCTTCTTTATTACCATCTACAATATAATAAAAAAAATGATAGCTAATAATATTAAAATACAAAATAATAAATAATTAAATTAAATTAGGTGGATTGGTGAGCCAACCCGGCCCACCACGAGTTCAACCCAGTGAGTCGGGTTGAAAACTAACTCGCATAAAAAAATTACATTTTTTTCAAACCCAACCCGGCTCAAACCCGTGGTGGACCGGACTGGCTCGCGGGTTACAACTCACGTTGACAACACTAGTTTTATGATGACATTTTATGATTTTGATGTGATTATAAATACTTTAAGTTTGAATGACCATGGTACAATTGTAATCTATTAAAGATGAGGTTCGAATTGATCACTTTAAATATTTAAGAAGTCGAATTATTAAAGTGCATTTATGATGGACGAGTGGTTCCAAGAAGTGACCAAAGGCGTGACGCGGGCTCCTCGAAGCTTCTCCGACGAGTGAAGACGCAGCGGAATGGAGAGGGAGCTCTAAATCGAAGAATGATTTGAAGGAAAACTACTAAACTATGATCAGATTCAAGAAAACCCTAAGATCTAAGGTTTAATCGGTGGAAAACCTTATAAACACGAAGGAAACCCTAGAACGGTGAGGAATCACTAAACTGACCGATTAAGTGGTGGAAATGGTGTTTTAAACGGTGAAAAGGAAAGAACAAAGGTTGGAGAGGTGTTTAATCGGCCAAAACTCAAAGAAACTGAAGAAATGATGAAAAGGATATGGAATCTGTGAAGAGAGAAATGGAGTAGAGGCTTACTATGATGATGATGCGTTTAAGAGGGGGAAACCCTAGCAGAGGAGGTTTCTGCGAAGTGGAAATGTGAATAATGAGGATGCGCGAGAGGGAAAATGAGAAATGAAGACGTGAGAGGCGTAATGAGACGCTGACGCGTGCAAGGGAAGTGGCAGTGAAGCAGAGATAGCGTGGAGGAGGAGAGAGAAAGCACCGTAGAATTTTGGAGAAATGAAAGAATGAGAGTGTTCTTGGAAGGTGGCTAGAGGGAGTCTTTGGACTCTCTACCCTGACTTTCAAGAGAGAATTATTTCTGATTTCAGAAAATTTAATTCTCATTATTCTCAAAAGTCCTAATACAAGAGAGGAGTTGGGTATTTATAGTAACCCATACTCCTTAAGAGCTAAGCTAGGAAAAGTAAAAATACAAAAGGAAAACTAAGTCAAGTAGGATTCCATCATGCCCTCCCTCTTAAGAAAAGATTTGTCCTCAAATCTGGCAATCGCCTTATGAAGAAACCCCACACAATCTTTGGGAGCATGGCCATCTTGGAGTGGCCTTATTCTTTTATATTAACTTTTTCTTCCTCCTGGATCAAACACTAATCTGTAATAAACATCAAATATATTTTCAATTAATACCAATCCAAGAAAGAATTTTTTATAAAAACAAGGAAATAAGGACTTCTAATATTTTGTGTTATCACATTTGGAAATTCTAGAAGTCCAAATTCACTTTCATCTTGAGTTATTTCTTTCCTAAAAGATTTGAATAATTCAAGATTTAAATTGTCATATTTTGAAAAAGTTTGCATAGAATATGAGATGACAATTTGTTTGAAAGAGAAGTCAAAAATTGAAAAGTAATCAATTATTGGAAAAGAAGTAAAGATTTGGAAACCTTCCCTTTTAGGTTCCACAGTCTTTGAAAGAATAGGATTTGTCATCAGTAACAATTTCTCCTTTTCTTTCTTCTCTCTTTCTTGCCTTTCTCTCTTTTCTTCTTTTCTTTCTTCTTCTCTTCTTAATTCCTCTCTTCTTCTCTCTTCTCTTTTCTCTATTTGTTCTCTCTCTCTCTCTTCTCTTCTTCTTTCTTTTCTTCCTTTTCTTTTCTCTCAATCTCTCGTTCTCTTTTCTTATCCTTGATCTCCTTAAGTCTTGCCCCAAATTCTAATTCTCTACGAAGAAACCCATGATCATTTAAACTCTCAAGAAATAATTTTCCATCATTAATGCAATCCCTAATTAGTTCTAGGTTTCTTTTAATGCTTGAAGGCACAAACTTTCTTCTCATGCAAGCTTTTAAATCATGCCAATCACGTATGGAGGACTTTCTACCTTTCCTAACATGATATTGTCTTTCATTCCACCACTCTCTTGCATGCACTTCTAACTTAGAGAGATATATACTAAGAACATAATATTCACTCTCTTCACAAAACCAAGGATTTATTTTATCAATTTCTTTTTCCCAAGCTAGGTATGTTAATGCACCTATGTCTTTACCAAATGATGGAAGATTCCTAGCTTGTTTAAACATTTCATCAGCTTTATCTAACCTAGAAGACCTATATGAACCATAAGAAGACATCTTTGTTTTTAAAAGTTTTCTTAATCTAAAGGGTTCAAAACTTTCACTTAGACAAGTCCCAGGTAAGAGAGGTAAGCTAAAGAGCTGCTTAAGTACCAAGTCTTGCCTTGCCAGAAATGTCTTAGGCTACTAACTAATTACCCCTTAAATTAAAATCACCTTTAGAAACAAAGTACACAACTCAAACAATTAAGCACAAATAAAAGACTAGACTCTCGGACTCTAATGTGAAAAGGCTTAGAGTTTAATCCCTTTTAGCCTAATCATCCCTAAACGTGAACATAAAAAATCAAAGAAACAAAAACACTAAAGAATCCAGCGGACTCTAATGACCCCTACGAGAAACACAAATCAAATCACACATTCATCTATCTACCTATGCTAAATTTAAAGCAAGTAAAGTTGCCAAGATTTTGAAAGAGCACCAAGGACTCTTCCTAAACACTTGGACTTTATAAAAGGCCCTTTTACAACAAAAATGAAACTAAAAGAAAGCTAGCCTATCAACCTATTACACATCAAATGGAACAAAAGAAATACAAAACATGCCCCCTGCCACGGTCCTGTCCACTTCATTCAGCTTTGTTGTTCCACTTTGTGCTTCTGGAATCTTCTCTCTTGAATCTGATTCACCACTCCTGCAAAACAGTTTGCTTCTTGACAACGTTGGAGTCTCCTATCTCTTGGGTTCAACTCTACAATCACAAATGTACAAAGCTGGATCAGAGACAATTAACGAACATATTGGAAGAGGGGAGTTACACTTAAATGAGCCTTCCCTTTCTTGGGTTTGTACACTTGATGCAGAGAAAGGTTCCTATTGCCACTTCTTCATCTTGCACGAAATCTTCCAGAGGCCAAATATTCCTTTCAATTCTCGGCCTAAATCAAGAAACTAGCTTGTCCACTCCTGCAATCACACATGCACAAGACTGCTATGAGTATTCAACGGGTTAAAACAGATTGCAAAAGAGTATATAGGGTAGTAATAACTTCCCTTTCTCTTGGCTGCACAAGCTTCCCAAGCTTTCCGCTCAGAATTATACTGCTATTCAATTAAACTCCTGCACAAACTGAATTCCAACCAAATCAACAATTAAACAATTTTAATCCTAACAATTGCAGGCCATACTAAACAATTTAAGCATATCAAAAACAGTTTGAGATAAAAGAAACTCCCTTTAGTTCAGATGGTTGCTACTGTCTTCACTGAAACAGCTCACAATTTACAATATGCTACAGTACCATCAATATTGCTTTTCCCAAACTACACAAAAAATTCACACTAAATCAGCAGTTCATGCAGTCCATAATGAACAATTTTAAACCAAAGTAATGTAAACAATCAGAAGCAATTAAAGTAAATAACTCCCTTCAGTTCAACACTCCCACAAGAAGTGTTTCTGCCTCTGGTTTCTTCAGTAATATTCTGCTCACGTAAGGTTTCATTCACATCAGCTCTGCACACATAAATCCAACAAAATCCAGCAACAAAATCCAATGGACAGTGAACTATATTCAGACTGGAGGTAATTCAATGCAGAAACTAACCACCTAATTACTGCAATCGCCAAGTCAGAACTGAAAGTTAGGTGCTTTAATCACTTTTTAAAACTGGAGGATGCATTGGCAATTAAAAAAAAAAAGTTTGATGCACAATTGATTATGACAAGAGCAGCCTTTTCAACAAATCAATGAATTCAGCAAGCAATGTTTTAACTAAAATGAATGCAATGACAGTTTAAAGATTCACAAGCACAAATAACAGTTCCAGGAAATCAATAATCAATTAAAACAACAGTGATTGCAGTTCCAGTTGCAACAAATCACAGTTGCTCTAGTTTACTCACTCAACTCCTTTTCCCTGCACAATGAACAATTACAACAGTTAGATTAACAATGAATTCTCTATTTCAAAGTGCCAAGGAATTAGGCCAAATTAGCCTCACGAAACTCACTACACTCAGGCTTCACTTTGAAAACTTAAAGCACTCAAAATGGAAAGGTTTGGAAGGGAGATTCTCCCTTGGCAGTACACAGCTGGAGAATCTTTCAGACCACCACCACCTAAGATGCTACCAAGCACACAAACCTCTTTCAAACTCCATAAACCAAAGTGTAAAAACTTCTCAATTAAGAATGGCTAGGCTAAGGTCAAAATCAGAAACCAGAACAGAACAGCCACAAATAAGGACAACACAGCAGAGAAACTGACTCAAGATCAGATTATGAAAGCAAACAAAAGCTCAATTACAGAACAGTAGATCAGAGTTTACACGTGCACTGAGACAAAACCAGAGTTATCAACCAAGACAAGCAAGAAACAAAGCTTTTGATCAAAGTAAGCACAACAAATAGAACCTAAGGAATAGAACTAGAACAGATGAGTAAAGCAAGAAAAGGGACTTAAGTTGAACCAATACTGAACAGATTTGATTTATAAATTGGCATACCAAACTGTTTGACATTGTGCCTCAGAGAAACTTGTTTTATTTTTCATATTTGATGTTCTGAATTAGAGGCAGCTATTGTGAATTGCACTAAGTCCTTCAACTCTTTTTTTTTTTTTTTAACTTGTAACAGTAGGATTAATCCTTAATTGCTTCAAATGTTATTGACTTACAGCTCTTGCTACAATCCACAATAGACTAATATCAATGCAGTTTACAAATCAGCACTTTACTTGCATCAGATTAATGGTTCAACTTAATAAAAAGAAAACACATAATTGGTTTCATTGATAACTTTTGACTCTAGCATCAAATTTCACTCTTAACCAAAACTGTAGAAATTGAACTTGAATAACAAAACAGCAAACACAAATGACTCTTGAATATGATTGAACTAGAAGCTTAGCAATGAACTAATACCAAGCAGAACAAACACACACTCAAAACATTAACACAGACTTCAAAGAAAAACCAGTTCGGTGTAGCTGGCCAAAAGAGAGGCTGATGCTGCTGTAAGCATCTTGCACCCAAGCTCAATGCAACATTTCATAGCTTAATTGGTGTGCATTTGCTATCCACAAGAAGGTTCAACTTTCAGCTCACAGAATTTCAAAAGTGCAATTACAATTACATATAATGATCAGCATAAAAAAAAAAAAACTCAAGACAGCTTCAGATAAATGAAATGACATTAAAACTGCTATTGAAGTTTGTCATCAAGCTCATTCAATTGAATGTCACTGCTTATGATGATTGACAGATCTTACTCAAAGCAAAAACTCAACTGAAGCAGTTAAACTCAGATTTATTTGACAATTAAAACAAAGCAACATGACATAGACAAAACAGAAATGGATTTTCAAATTAAAAGACTCAAACAAATTGGATTCACCGAATAAAATGATAAAAAAAAACATTGACTCAAGGCACAGACAAACACAAAATCAGAAAATGAGTTCAACATCAAACCAGAAAACACCTGGAATTGATTCAATGAAGACACAAACCAGATCACAAGACAGTAATAGAAAATGATGAACAAATCAGAAATTAAAAGAACAGCACAAATTGCTCAGAATCAAAAGCAAACCGAGACAAAATAAGATGAATGAACACCACGTAAATGAAGAAAAACGCAACAGAGATGCGAAACAGAAACACGAAACAGAAACTCAGAATCAAGATATCACAGACACAGATTCAACAGAAGACTTGAATCAACATTTCGTGAATCAGAGAAAAAAAATGAATCACAAACAAGAACAAACCAAAAAACAAACAAACGCAAAGCAAATGAGAAAAAACATTCAGAACAGATAGAACAACTTATCTGTTGACGCGTGCTCGAACCTTGCTCTGAATACCACTTGATGGACGAGTGGTTCCGAGAAGTGACCAAAGGCGCGACGCGGGCTCCTCGAAGCTTCTCCGACGAGTGAAGACGCAGCGGAATGGAGAGGGAGCTCTAAATCGAAGAATGATTCGAAGGAAAACTACTAAACTATGATCAGATTCAAGAAAACCCTAAGATCTAAGGTTTAATCGGTGGAAAACCTTATAAACACGAAGGAAACCCTAGAACGGTGAGGAATCACTAAACTGACCGATTAATTGGTGGAAATGGTGTTTTAAACAGTGAAAAGGAAAGAACAAAGGTTGGAGAGGTGTTTAATCGGACAAAACTCAAAGAAACTGAAGAAATGATGAAAAGGATATGGAATCTGTGAAGAGAGAAATGGAGTAGAGGCTTACTATGATGATGATGCGTTTAAGAGGGAGAAACCCTAGCAGAGGAGGTTTCTGCGAAGTGGAAATGTGAATAATGAGGATGCGCGAGAGGGAAAATGAGAAATGAAGACGTGAGAGGCGTAATGAGACGCTAACGCGTGCAAGGGAAGTGGCAGTGAAGGAGAGATAGCGTGGAGGAGGAGAGAGAAAGCACCGTAGAATTTTGGAGAAATGAAAGAATGAGAGTGTGCTTGGAAGGTGGCTAGAGGGAGTCTTTGGACTCTCTACCCTGACTTTCAAGAGAGAATTATTTCTGATTTCAGAAAATTTAATTCTCATTATTCTCAAAAGTCCTAATACAAGAGAGGAGTTGGGTATTTATAGTAACCCATACTCCTTAAGAGCTAAGCTAGGAAAAGTAAAAATACAAAAGGAAAACTAAGTCAAGTAGGATTCCATCAATTTAAAAATATTTTTGAAATTTATTAATTTATTTTTCAGACTAATTTTTCTGATATTTTCTCTCAAAGTAAAATATTTGCCTTAAATGAAAATAGTACATAGATTCAAACCTTGTTTTTATTTTCCAATTTCTTTCTTTTTTCTTTGCTTGTCTCTTTAATAGGTTATATTTGAATGTTTATTATAGATGTAATTATTTGTATATTAATTAAATTATTTTGGAAGTCTCACATTAATTAAATATAAGGTTAATTCAGAATATATATGTGAATGCAAACATCATCGTCTTATTACAAGTCAAATTTGTAAGATTGAGTTAGACTTAAAAGTCTATTTCTTAATTAACAACATGTAAATTATGTTGTATGAAAATTACTATTGAAAATGATGAAGACTTGTATGAATATGTTGTCACATATTTGGGATGATATTTATGTGAATTATTGTTTGATTTCTATATTAAGGATTGAAAATTATGTTGTAACAAATCTCCTTGCTTCACTAATGATCTAAGTCACATAGACTAAGATATCGTGTGGTGAGAAACTGAGGAAAGTTCTTCAACATCGTGACATGAATCAGTCTCCTTGCTTCTCGAGGATTTAGTCTCAACCGATATCATAATATTGCTCAAAACTAAATCGACTTGATGTGAGTTCATTTTCATAAAGACAACAAAAAATAATTTTTCAATCTAATTGGGGTTTTTTAACGTCTCAATGTCGATGGATAAATTTAATTTAATGTATAGAATATTGATTTCGTGTACCAATTTCACCCACAGATTGAATGATTGTAATCTCTTTATTAGTTGAATTTCAATGATAATCTTGTGCATCACTAGCCTATATTTTTGTTTCATTTGGTTTTTTATAAAGATGAAAATGGAAGTGCAACAACAATCGATGAGGTGTAACGTAAAAGTGATAAAACTCAAAGTGGTATATGTGGTGATTGGGGAAGTTGCAATAAATTAACAAGAACATTGAAGTAAATTGCATAAAGAAAATTACCAAGAATAGCAAATTTCAACTATCAACATTGGATTAACCATTTTTCCTAGGAGTGACAAAATGGGTTAGATCCGATGGCCCAACCCGTCTACCCGACTGAATAAAGGCAAGTCGAGAGATGCTTTTGAAAAAATATTTTAATTAATTGTGGAAATTAATTAAATTAATTGTTTGTAATTTTAATTATTTGTTGGTCAATGAATTGGTTGATTTTATACATGGTTTGTTAAATATGTATGATTATGAGTTTGTGAGAATAAGCGTTCTGTCATTTCTTTGGAATTTTTGTCGAACGGACGATGTTCGTATTACGATACAATAGTGTGTTGAGTTTCTGTGGAGGTTGAGATTTGAGTATCACCCTTTCCACATTTGCAAGGACTAGAGAAGGTTGGATGTCTCACCCAATGATTTCGGCTTATGTTGAGTATAGTGCTCGATAGATGTACATAACCGAAGTTTTTACTTGTTAGTTCTTGATGAGTCGGAGAGATAAGCTTGAAGTTGCGATGGAAGGCGGCTCGAATAGCGAAACAGGTTTGATATGATAAAATTCCAGGAAACAACAAAAGCTTGTGTGAATGATCTGGATTATGTTTTAAATAATGGGGTGTATTGTAAAGTAATGACTATTATTTTTGTCTGTGTTATGAGTTGATAATTGAAATATAATGTGATGTAACGACTCATATAGTCTGTGTTTTGGGGATATGATTACTGAATTGTATGTTATGTTATATTCTTAGTTACTAACTCTTTTTTGTTTGTGGTTGTGGTTCCACCTGCAATGATCGTACTTGTACGAGAGTATATGACAATGCAGATAAGACAGGATTAGAGTAGTCAAAGAGAGATATAGGAATTTGCTGCTCGGAATTTATTATGTTTTAAAGTTATATTATATTTTTGAATAATGTATTTCAAGAATTGTAATGGTTTACTTTTTATTATAATACGTTTAGAAATTTCAGGTTCTCGTTTTCGTGACGTTATCTAAACGAAAAAAAATTGGCAATTTGGATTTTATAAATTAAAACATGGCACTCTATCAAGGGTGTTATAAACACCATTGTGAGACTATGAACACCACAAGACTACAAATGTTACGAGAGTGTGAACTTCGCGAGACTGTGAACATTATGAGAGTGTGAACTTTTGTGAGAGTGCAAACAACAATGTAAAACTATGAACGCCATATGTTTATGTTTTTGTTGTCATTGATTTGCCTTTGTTCATTTTCTAGGTTCATGCCATGACGTTTGACATTGTCAATTCCTCTATCTACTTGTAATTTGAGAATCAAGGTTAGAAATTAGGGTTTTTTGAATTGGGGTTATTGCAAAGAATAGAATACCACGTCTTTCTACTACAATAAAACATGTTGGGTATTTCTTCCAAAAGAATTTGGGTCAAAGAAGAAATTGGAGATCTTTTCTTCTATAAGGAGCAACATAACATCCATGGTGGGAATCTTCCAACCCATTTTCTAATTGCTAGCCCAACCCGTTTCAATTTTGATAGGCCAAAAATAGACTGGGTAATTGTCCTATTTTATCACCTCTAATTTTTTTTGTTTGATGTGTTTCAGAATGTGTGTATTGTTCCACAATTTGTCACTCTTGTAAAATCAAAATAAATCTATTTATATTTTCAACCCTCCTTAGACAATTACATATTTTTAAATTTCGAAAAATATATAAGTTTAAGAAAGCTGTAGTAATAACAAAAATGTAAGTGGAGGTATAAAATAAGATAGAAGTGTAGGCTTATTATTTGTCTTTATAAAAGCGTAGACAATTAAAATGAAGCACATCAATTCCATTTATAGCACATGAGAATGTCAGATTCGTACCTACATGGTCCATCTTTCATAATATACCAATGGCAGTTTACACATATTTTGTAATCCCTATATTGATCATATGCATCAAAATGCAACAAAGGACCATTTCCCCAATGAACCGAACAAAAGAATAGTGTTCCCCCGAAATAGTTAGCTCCAAAACTAAATTTGTAGCTTTGGCCAATAGGGAGAAGGTGAAATCCAAGATCATCATCTTTTGATTTGCAGTGAACATTTATAGTTTCATGTCCCTCTAAACTATTCGTAATTTCCACACTAACTGGGTCTACTACCCATGCCCATGCCAATGTCAGCATACACAACATCACAACGATTTTCAATAACATAGACATTGTAAATTGTCATGTTCTTTTTCTGATCTTCAATCTGTTATATATATACACAAGCTGCAAAACAATGGCATAATGTTAAAGAATAAAAATGTCTTTTATTTTTTGTATTTGACCTGAGTTATTAGAAAACATTTATCCCAAAATTTTAATTATAGGAAACATTTATCCCAAAAATTTTAGTTATAGGAAACATTTATCCCAAAATTCTCTCACCATTAATTATTTATATTCTATTACTTGTTGTACTAAAT
Organism: Vigna umbellata; assembly: GCF_029865625.1. Classification (NCBI taxonomy): domain Eukaryota; kingdom Viridiplantae; phylum Streptophyta; class Magnoliopsida; order Fabales; family Fabaceae; genus Vigna; species Vigna umbellata. The sequence continues at coordinate 1,859,615 of NC_142173.1, read as the reverse complement.
TAATTAACTCAATTCCTATAATTGACATACATGAGTGACGGTCAATTCATAGAGCTAATTAATTAATTATATTTTATTAACACTTATTTCCACTTCTAAATTAATGGTTTAAAAATATTATACTATAAAAGAAATTTTTTTTGGAATAAACGTTTTTCTATAATTAAAATTTATTTTATCAATAAAATTTAAATGAATTAATTAATTAATTAACACAAAAGTTATATAATATCAATAGTTAATGATGGAAAATTAGAATAAAATAAAATAAATTTATAATAAATATTTTCTTATAATTAAAATAAATTTTATAAATAAAATTTAGGGAATTAATTAATTAAAATTAAAATTAAAAATAATAAAATATCAATAACTAAAAATTAAAAGTACTTACATCACTTTTAATTATAACCATTTTATATTACGAAAGGATTTTATGAACTGATTTCAAAATTTTAATTATTGACCATTTTATTAATAAAAAATTCTTCAACAATACATATTTTATTTATTGATGAAATAAATTTACAAATAGATAAAATATATATTGTGACAAATTTAGTGAAAAATTTCTTAAGAATAGATAAAATATATATCATGGCAAATTTAGTGACAAATTTCGTAGATAAAATTATTAATTAATCAAATTTAGCAACAAATATACTAATAAAAATGTTAATTCCAAATTTTTACAGTAAATGTTAAATAAATCTTAAAACATGTAATTATGGTTACTTACGTTTCCTTAAGTAATTATGGTTACTTATTAGTTTAAGCAATATAAATGGTGCTAATTCAAATGTATTACAAACACGTGAAAATTACTAAAAATAACAGTTATAAGGGATTGAATTTAATGATCAAAACTCTAATCACTCAACCATGGAATATATCTCTAACATCTTCACACATTCACATAATAAGTAAAAAAAAAAACTTTAACCCCTTAGAAATAAGTTCTAAATATTCATGTGAAAATACTAGTCTCTTATATATTCAAACACAAGATTTTCATTAAGAAAAGAAGTCAAGAATGTCTAAGAGTCTTTGTCTATGCTAGAACCAAGCGTCTTGGTTGTTTTATCCTAATCTAGGTTCCAAAAGATTTTTCAATGATTAGATACCAACATAATAGCATATATCCCATCATGCAAGTGAAAACAAGAGATGGAACACATGAATATAGAATAAAGATATTCTATTGTAGAGAAAAAGTTACAAAAAGTTTAGGTACATTACATCAAACCTTAATGAAATGGATTTTAGCTACTCCTATACATTCTAGAACACAAGGATGGATTGAAAGATGAAAAGGATGAAGGAAGATGAAACATTGAGCTCTAGAAGTGCCTCAACCCAGTCTTCTTGCCTCTGTCTCATTGCCATGTCCAAAAGCCCCTTCTTTTGCCAACATTCAATGCTTTAACTAGGCGAGAGGTACTTATTTTGACAAATTAGGTAGCTTAGCTCGCTAGGCTACAAGCTCTTCTTGGCAGGGCTAGCGTCGGGCTCTCATTGGACGAGTTGAGACACTACAAGAAAAGTGCTTATTACCGACATATAATTACCGAAGGTCAAGTGTCCTTCGGTAATTTGCGCTGCTTGTGATTTATCGGCGGATACAAGGCTTCGGTATTGGGCACGATTACTTCACCTAAATTTTGGCTATTCCCTCACTCATTTTCAATTTCAGCAGTTCTCTTTCCCCCTAATTTCTCTCTTCTCTTCCCCCAAAATTGAAATTCGAGGGCATGTGAGGGTACCCTCAAATATCTCCTCCTTCGTTTGATTCCCTTTTCTTTGCGCATCATCGGTCCCTTCCATCTTCTGTTAGCATAACGGTGGTGTGAAGAGCGCGAGCATTTCCGGTGGTGGAGCGGGTTCGTGCAATCGCAGAGGGTGCCTCCCTGTTAAGTTCACAATCATTTGGAGAGGGAAACACCTCCAATGGCGACGACAGCGGAGCCAAAAGCGAAGACCTACTGGTGCCACGAATGCGATATGAGCGTGTCCCTCACACTCCTTCCCTCGCCTCTCCTCTGTCCCCATTGCCACACCTCCTTCCTCGAACTAATGGACTCTTCCTTCTCCCAAAACGATGCCGAATCACCCCTCTTTGACCTCATTTTCCAGGACGCGCTCTTACTCCTCTCCCCGAAGCCCCTCCCCGCCAAACGCCACCCTTTCCCCTCCGTCAACGTCACACCCTCGGTCCTTTTCGCGCTCGACCCCAACGTCTTCGTTTTCTTCGCTGTGTGCAAAGATCAAATTTCCCTCTTTGACGCCGAGGCCAAATAGTTGCCCTGCAAACACCTTTACCATGCTGGTTGCATCACGCCGTGACTCGACCTCCACGCGTCGTGCCTGTTGTGCAGACTTTGCCTTGAGGAAGAGGTGGCACAGGAGGAGGAAGACGAAGGTGACGACGTGGTGGCGGAGATTTGGAGGGAGCCTCGAGGTGCTCAAGCGCCTTTGCTATACGGTGGTGCTCTGTCTTTTCTTTTCTTTGTCTTGCATCTCTTTTTTAGTGCTAAATTAGACCAGAATTCCGCTCTGATCAACTAGCTTCACTGTAATAATTATGAGAATGAAACTCCAATTTTGATTGGAGTTCGAGATGACCATCGGAGAGAGTATAGAATTTTAGTTCGGTTAATGTGTGTGTGTTATAATTGTTGAAGAGTGTTATTGATGACCAATCCTAATTTTAGTTCGGTTAATCGTGATGGGTCTGTCCAAGGAGAATCTGAAAGGTCTCATACTGGCTTTGGTGTCAAGTGGGTTCATTGGGGCAAGTTTCATCCTTAAGAAGCAAGGTCTCAGAAGAGCTGCAGCAGCTTCTGGTGTCAGGGCTGGTCAGGGAATTTCTTATTTTTCTTATTTTTCCTTTAACAATTAGAATTTCTATTTGGAAGCTTGTATTTGGTTATACATGATTTTGTTTTCTTTGCCATTTTGCAGGTTTTGGTGGGTATTATTATCTCTTGGAGCCACTCTGGTGGGTGGGAATGATCACAAGTAAGCTTTCAGTGTTGTTTTAATTTTGTTTTTATGCTTAAAACTTTGTTTTTTAACATGGCAGGACGGGGCTGCTAGATTCTAGATTTTCTCTTACCTTTTGTCTTGTATTAATAATTGGTTTTGATTTTATCAATTAATTGTCTGGAGTTAATTGGATTTTATTTTTAATAAATTTTTTGAATCTGGTAAGTTAGGATCAACTGACTCGTTTTACATTAGGTAGTGGAACCCAGATTTCATGTTTTACATGCTTTATTATTAGCTAGATGCAAATATTTGTTTGTCATGGTCATTTTTTCTTCATCTGATTTCTTGCAGAACCTGTTTCTGTATGGTTTAATGTACAGTGTAGTTTTATCTTTAGTGGCATGCCATTGAAGTTCCAGACACTACACTGTAGTTTGCAATTTTGTTATCTCCTCTTACATCAGAAACAGGAGAAATTGGAGACCATGCAGCTAAAATCTCAACCCCTGGAGCAGCTAAATCAGGCTGCAAAATCAAGAAATGGTTAGAATAAGCAAACTGTTTCTTTGAAAATACAAATTGATATGTATATTACCTTTAGAATGTTTGGAGTGATTGCATTTGGTCCTCTAGATGAGAATGAAGCTATGTAAGGGGCTACTGAGTCTTTACCTTCATTACTCTTAAATATAGTAGCAGTGGGATTACTGTATAGTATGCAGTTAATATAATATAAATTAGTCATATGTATACACGAATGAAAATTGCTCCTGTGATTCTTAAGTGATGGGATGTGTGTAGTAAAAATATACCTTGTTAGATTTATGTAAGAATGTATGAGTGCCCCGTTTCTAAGGCCAAGTTGAACCGTTGGCAATGCATAGATAGAAGTCACATCTTCTGGCACTGCACTTCTCAATAAAACACCAGCTGCTCCAGACACCAATCCCAGAGATGAAGATTCTTTAAGACCATCACACAAAACAATTTTCCCCTTCACCAAATTCTCGTCTAAGGAATGGTTGATGCAAAACCTAAGTAGTCATGGTGTAAGGATAAAGAAATAAGACTCACTAAATGTAATTGTAAAATTGTTACCAGAGAGAAAGATTAGATTTTGGTACCTAGATATGGAACTATTGTATCCACCATTGATGTTTGGTGCATTTCCAGCATAAATTAATGGAAAGCTCTCGTTTTTCATATCAAATGAATTGATTGAAACTCCCTGAATATTTAGTATGATTTATGAGGTTAATTAGTTAAAACAAAGGAAGACTTGCCATTGATCACAATATAAGGCTTCACTAGCAAGGTTAACATTAATTATCACTTTTTTCTTAATGAAGAGTAAATTGAAACAAAAAAGAATATAACCAAAGTGAGTTATGGTAATATAAATATGATGTAAGACCAAAACATTCATACTCTGAATTAGTATAATGTTATTCATAGTATCCTTCATTACGAAGGTCTTCTCCGTGCTTGCAGCTTTTCTGGCATATGGGGGCTTAGTAATAGTATTGGTATTCATTCTGGTCTTCAATTTTGCACCAAAATGTGGGCATACAAATGTGCTAGTTTATACTGGCATTTGTTCATTGATGGGTTCCCTCTCTGTAAGTAAATTAAATGTTTTCTCTCCTCTTAAATCTTATGTTTGATGATTGATCTACACTTCATAGTATATAATCCGAGGAACATGATTTCATGTTCAAAGTAATATGGTCTTTACTATTCACTACTGTGTTCTAGTAATGAATTTCATAAATAGACTTTCAGCTTCCATACGGTTTTTATATATTTTTTACTTGCAAAATTATTTCTATAATAATACTTACTGAAAAATGTTTGCTTTTCACTACAATAATACTGAGGCTGATCTACGTTGGATTGCTATAATTTTACAGGTGATGAGTGTTAAGGCCCTCGGGACTTCTTTGAAGTTAACTTTTGAAGGGAAAAATCAGTTGATCTACCCAGAGACATGGTTTTTTATGTTAGTTGTGGCTATATGTGTCATCATGCAAATGAATTATCTTAATAAGGTTTCTTTTGAAGATTGCCAAGAATGTAAATGACGATTCATAAGAGCTTTCTATTTATAGTTAGATTTTATAATTTGTAGCCTTTTTTCTTCTGGAGATATATGTATTGGAATATAAGAATCATACTTTATTCTTTGTTGAATGACAAAAGATTACATTCATTATTACCTTCTTCAAGATATATGTTCCGGAATATGATTTAACTTGAAAGGAAATTATAGAGTTCATCGCATTACCAGCTACATTACAATTTGCTAGAGATTTTAAATGTAGTTCATTGATTCTTTATTCTTTAATCCTGCCTGATTTTTACCGAAGGCTTTTGGCCCTCGGTAATTACCGAAGGCTTTTGGCCCTCGATAATTACCGAAGGCTTTTGGCCCTCGGTAATTACCGAAGGGCAAAAGCCTTCGGTAAATGTTAGCGACAAGGGATTTATCGAGGGCTCTTTGGTCGTCGATAAGCCGTCTGTGAATACCCTTTTCCGACGGCTTCTGGCTATTTCCGAGGGCTTATGGCCTTCGGTAATGCCCTTCTTTTTTGTAGTGAGAGGACTCGCTAGGCGAGCAACTTTTGGCAAAAATAATTTAACAAGCTTCAATCTTCCACTTTCCTTCAAAATTAACCAAAACTAGATAATTCTCTATCTCTATAACACTAATGTACAAATTTTGCATCTTTTCATTGAATTTTAACACAAAACACATGAATCAAGACAAAGAAGGGGTTTTAATAAGTGTGAATAATAAGTAATTATCACACTTCCTCATTTTTTGTGTGGACATCCAACAAAAAACGAACTGCAATGCTCTCGAAGCTAGTGATCTTATTGTTATCTACAACAGTCATGCTACCGACCAAATCGTCGTCTCGCTCGATTGATCCCAAAATGCGTGAAGCGATTGACAGTGACATCGATGATGAAGAAGCATCTTTTGCATACCCTTGACCACCTCTTCCTAAAGATTCCTTGAATGAAGACAAGTTGACGTTCAACATTATTACCTAAAATATGAGGAACGATCGATCTGCAACAGAAAGTACAATAGCAAAGATGAAAATGGCAAGCGAGGCACACCCCTATTTATAGAAGCAAAGGCCCCACCTGTGAGTCATCCTTAGTCATTAGATCAAGTTAGATCCAATGGATAAAGGCATTTGACCTTTTGAATTTTTACATGTTCGAGATTCGAAGCACCACACACACCTCTCCCAATGGTCATATTTTCAAACACGTCGAAGCGAATATTGTTGATGCGTCAAGCGGTCTAAATGCACATAAAATATATAGGTGGCTAAAGAAACCCTAGTTTGCATGGAAGGCAAAAGCCATTTAACAAATTTCAAACCCATTCGCTAGTCATTTCGAGCTTAGGCTTGGGGTCTTGTGTACTATATGACCGTCCGGTCAGCCACAGATTGGACAATCAAGCTTAGATCTGTGTGAGTCACCCTCGAGACTAGACAATCAAATAAGTGAATTGGTGGTCACTTAAATACAGGTTTGAGGTAATGAGGTAGGTGATCTGTATTTACTGCACTATTAATATTTAAACTGTGTAACGTTAAGCTGACTTTGACATCGAGTGTTTTATGGAAATACCCTCTGAATATTGGAACGAGCGGTTGCAAGAGTACATTCTAAATTTCCACTTTAATATATTCGCACGCACATTCTAAATTTCCACAACCCATCCGAGGCTCTCTAATTGGGAACACGACGCTCACACTCTCACACACTCTTCATTCCCCTCCCACATACACACACTCTTCATCCCCTCACAACACCCTCATACATATCTTCTCTCGTCCTCACCTTCTCTTCATTCATGTACCCATTCACACACTCATCTACCACATCCGACAAAATCATTTACACTTTCCCATGATTCTCACTCATACATCCTCTTCCAAGAAACCATCTACTCTACTCTATTTGACCTATTCCCATCACGCACATCTAACCGAAACTCTCCATGCATCACACCTATTTATTCTCCTCAAATAACTCAACTCATTTTATTCCTCACCACTCCAATCATCATTCATATCTTTCACTTATCACACCTATTTTATTCTTCCCTCGTACACGTACTGTCCAGGAACAAAGCCCCTGTTAGACACCCTTAATAACCATTTTCCCTAACCGAGAGGAAGACACCCAGTCTAGGGTCAACGAAGTGCACCAAACAAGAGGAATACATCCATTAATGTCATGCAAAGCACAATCTAGTCCTTATAATGAGTTTTCATTTTATAATTTTTGTCTTATCTAATTTTATCCAATTTTCACAAACATAATGACATCAAAGGAATTGGTAATTGGTCTGAAAAAATCAGAAACACTCGTTAAACAATTTCTTACAAAAAATGATTTTATAATGAGTTTTCATTTTATAATTTTTTTCGTATATAATTTTATTTAATTTTCACGAGCATAATGACATCCGAAGGAATTGGTAATTGACCTAGAGGGTTTTTTTTAGAGATGATGATTCAACCTATGCAGATGATGAAATTATAAAGGTTAGTAAAGATGGTGAAATTGAAGAGATCTTGAATGAACCTTTGCCTGAAAGTGAATATGCCAATGACTCAACTCTTTACAAAGACAAATTGTTTAACGACAAGTGTTTCTGATTTTTTCAATTGGGACTACAATAGAAATGACAGAGAAAAGGTTGGAGTGAGAGACATAAAAGACAAAGGGTTGAGCGGAATGAGGGAGGTGAACAAGAATGAGGGAGGTGAACAAAGGTTTGGGGTTTCTTTTTTTTAAGTTTTGAAAATTTTAAAATAAATCATTTATTAATAAAAACAAATAAGATATTTTAACTAATTTAAAATAATTCAATTTGATTTAGTTTGTAGTGTAGTTCAATTTATATATAATTATTATAAAATTAAAAGAAAACAATTCCACCTGTATCAAACTAAAAGAAATTATAAGGTGGGGTCGTGAAAGAGGTGAACTGTTGTCACAATGTTTGAGAAAACAATCCCACCTTGATCATGAAAGTAAAATCTATTACTTATATTTACTGAAGACCTATATGATCGGTAATAATTTTATGACCTTACCTTAGAATTAACTCTATCATGTGTTGAGTTGTCCCGCATTTGGTGAGTGACACTTCCTGCGCTTAAGCCTTCTAGAGGACGCCCAAGCTTCGTGTTGTTGGCGCTCAAGCGCCCCAAAAGGGGCACTCAGGTGGTGGGCGGTGGTTTGCTACGCTGAAGCCTCCAAAAAGGGCGCCCCAACCTCGAGCTTCCTTCCTTCTGGTGCTTTTTCTGGACCTTTCCGAGCTCTATCTCCTTAGCACTTTATCCCTGCTGCTTTCCATATTAACTCATTTTCTATCAAAACAAAGGGAATTAGTCATAAAATCATCAAATTCACCCTCAACTCTCTTATTCACACAACTTAACAGAAAAATATGATTCCAAGAACGTTTCTAAGCAGAAAACGGTGTATTTAGCATCAAAATTACATCACAGATAACGATATTTTCAACCGTTAACAAGTTTATATAAGTAAGTGCAAACCTCATCTTACAAGTTAATTTTGTAAGTTTGACTTAACAAAATTTGAATTATGTTGTATAGAAATGATTATTGAAAATGCTAAAGACTTGTATCAATATGTAATCACATATATGAGATGATATGTGAATTATTTTTTGAGTTGTGAATTAAGAATTGAAAATTATGTTGTAAAATGGATCATTCAAATATACCAAAGGATGTCGACCTTGGGAATTGGCCGACGTTAAAGTATAATATGACGTCGAATTATCATTAAATCTGATGTCAAATAGCTTAAAGGATTTCAAAAAGAAATCCATTCTTAAAAAACATAGGTTTAGAAATGAAAACAAAACGAAAAGAAATACATTATAACAAAACATAGGCAAAAATGAAAACCAAACTAGTAAAAGAACCATAGGTTATGTAAAATGGAGTAGGATTTTGAAATCCATATCTGTTAACTTTTTGCTCTGGGTTTGTATCATACTTTCAAGCTTCACAAAAACTGATCATAAAGACAACAAAATGCCTTGCTTTTGTAAACTTGAAGGAGTTGATACAAACCCAAAGACAAAAAGTTATAAAAATGAATTTGAATAAGAAAGCTCTACTTGGAACCAAAAGTTTGGTGAATGGAGGTGTAGGGTTTCAAAAGGATCTGAAACTCTATTTAAAGTGTAAATGTGGGGAAGCATATGAGCATTTAGTATTCATTTATTTTGGATTGGACGTCAGTTGTTGCCTCAGCGGACGTTATACGTTTGCTCTGGTTAAAGTTTAATGTCGAAGGTGTTAATGGTTGGACGTCATTTAGTTTAAGACGTCGAATGCTACATCTACATGATGTCTACCAGTTGAATTTATTTACAATACTGTCACTGATCATTGTTAACATTGACTATTTTGTGATTGGACGTTGAATGTGTTACATTATACACTATTTTTGTATTAGTGATAGTACATAGATTCAAACCTAGTTTTTATTTTCCAATTTCTTTCTTTTTCTTTGCTTTTCTCTTTAATAGATTATATTTGAATGTTTATGATAGATGTAATTATTTGTATATTAATTGAATTATTTTTGAAATCTCACATTAATTAGTTATAAGGTTAATTTAGAATATATAAGTGAATGCAAACATCATCTTATTACAAGCCAAATTTGTAAGGTTGAGTTAGACTTAAAGTTTATTTCTTAACAAAATGTAAATTATGTTGTATGAAAATTACTATTGAAAATGATGAAGACTTGTATGAATATGTTGTCACATATCTTGGATGATATTTATGTGAATTATTATTTGATTTCTGTATTAAGGATTGAAAATTATGTTGTAACAAATCTCCTTGTTTCACTGATGATCTAAGTCACATAGACTAAGATATCATCATGTGGTGAGAAACTGAGGAAAGTTTTTCAACATTGTGACATGGATAAGTGTCTTTGCTTCTCGGGGATTTAGTCTCAATCGATATCATAATATTGCTCAAAACTAAATCGCTTAATGTGAGTTCTTTTTCATAGGGACAACAAAAAATCATTTTTCAATCTAACTAGGGTGTTTTCACGTCTCAATGTCGATGGATAAAATTAATTTAGTGTATAGATTATTGATTTCGTGTACCAATTTCACCCACACACTTAATTATTATAATCTCTTTATTACTCGAATTTCAATGATAATCTCGTGCATCACTAGTCTATATTTTTGTTTTATTTGGTTTATTTATAAAGATGAAAATGGAAATGCAACAACAATCAATGAGGTGTAGCGTAAAAGTGATAAAACTCAAAGTGGTATATGTGGTGATCGGAGAAGTTGCAATAAAATAACAAGAACATTGAAGTAAATTGCATAAAGAAAATTACAAAGAAAGAAAATTGCAACCATCAACATTGGATTAACCATTTTTCCTAGGAGTAACAAAGTACCTGACTAAATAAAGGCAGGTCGAGAAATGCGTTTGAACATGTCAAAACACAATACTCTCGCCCATCCAGCCCACCAACCTGTCAGACCAGATGCAAGGCAGGACATGCAAACTCGTCGGCTTGTTACACGTTAATTAACTTAGATCGCAAAATTAGGTTTGTATGTTGTGTTTTTGGCTTTTCTGGGAGTGTAAACGCCATGAGAGTATATGAACGTTGCGAGAGTGCAAACACCATCGTGAAACTATGAACACCACAATAGTACAAATGTTGCGAGAGTGTGAACTTCGCGAGACTGTGAACGCCGCGAGAGTGCGAACGTTTGTGAGAATGCAAACATCAATGTAAAACTATGAACACCACGAGAGTACGAACACTATGAGAGTGTGAACTTTGCGAGATTGTGAACCTCGTGAGACTGCGAACGTCACTAAACTTTGAATGTGAATCCCTCTCAACTATCTTTTCATAGTCTGAATCTAATCTCACCCTATCTTTATAGGGTGGAGCAAGGCAAGGTAGAAGAGTGAAGCAAAGGCACCACATGTTTATGTTTTCGTTGTCATTGATTTGCCTTAGTTCATTTTCTAGGTTCGTGTTGCAATTGGTTTACAATTGACATTGTCAATTCCTCTATCTACTTGTAATCTGAGAATCAAGGTTAGAAATTAGGGTTTTTTTTTAATTAGGGTTATTGCAAACATAGAATAGAATACCACATCTTGCTACTACAGTAAAACATGTTGGGTGTTTCTTCCAAAAGAATTTGGGTCAAAGAAGAAATTGGAGAGCTGTTCTTCTAGAAGTAGCAACATAACATTGGTGGGAATCTTCCAAACCATTTTCTAATTGCTAGCATAGCTCGATTCAATTTTGGCAGGCCAAAAATAGTTCAAATTGTCTTATTTTATCACCCCTGATTTTTTTGTTTGCAGTGTTTTAGTATGTATGAATTGTTCCATTTGTCATTCTTGTAAAATCAAAATAAACCTATTTATATTTTCAACCCTCCTTGGACAATTACATATTTGAATTTATATTTGGACAAATTACATATAACTACCCTAAAAACTACCCTTAACGGTTTTTGAATAAAAAGTTGACTCCTAATGGGTTACATGTTTATCTTATGACATCCAACTCATAAAGGATCATTTAGTAAAATTGTCTTTTATTTATTTCGTCTCTAGAATATAATGCTTTTGGTTTACAACTTATGGGTCCTGAAAGCTCAAAATAACTTATGAGGATACAATTGTCCTTCACTCACATCGTCATTATAAATTTTTTTAGGTGCTATAATCCTTCGTTTATCATCTTAATAAGGTTGGACGCTCAATCGATTGAGCGACGTAAGATTTCATTTTCGACCGATTGTATATATAACATTACCTTTTGGTCTCGCAACGCTTTAAAAATCTTAAATAATTTTTTTCTACTTTTCAATTGCCTCAACATATAGTTTAAGAAAGAGTAATAAAAATATATAAGTTTAAAAAGGTGTAGTAATAAAAAAAAAATGTAAGTGGAGGAATAACATAAGATAGAAGTGTAGGGTTATCATTTGTCTTTATAAAAGAATAGATAATTAAAATAAAGCACATCAATTCCATTTATACCATGTGGGAATGCCAGATTCGTACCTACATGGTCCATCTTTCATAATATACCAATGGCAGTTTAAACATATACCTGAATCTCTACTTTGGTCAAATGCATCAAAATGCAATAAAGGACCATTTTTCCATTGAACCGAACAAAAGAACAGTGTTCCCCCAAAAAAGTTAGTTCGAAAACTAAATTTGTAGCTTTTGTCAATAGGGAGAATGTGGAACCCAAGATCATCATCTTTTGATTTGCAGTGAACATTTATAGTTTCATATCCCTCTAAACTATTCGTAATTTCCACACTAGCTGGGTCTGCCCATGCACATGCCAATGCCAGCATGCACAACAACACAACGATTTTCACTAATGTATACATTGCAAATTCTCATGTTTTTTTCTCTTCAATATGATATATATATATATATATATATATATATATATATATATATATATATATATATATATATATATATATATATATATATATAATGGCATGATGTTAAAGGACAAAAATGTCTTTTTATTTTTTATTTGACCTGATGGAAAACATTTATCTCAAAATTTTAATTATTGGAAACATGTATCCCAAAATTCTCTCAGCATTAATTATTCATATGTGCTAAAATAATTAATTCAATTCATATAATTAACATACATGAGTGAGGTCAATTCAAATAGCTAATTAATTAATTAATTATATTTTATTAACTCTTATTTCCACTTCTACATTATTACTGATTTTAACATACATGATTGTTAATTTCATATGTAGAAGACAAAGAACATTCTGATGGAGGAAATCTTTGTAAACATATGGCAAAACTATCAATGTTGCACAACAATTAACTGAGCAATAAAATATAAATAACTAATGGTAAGAGAATATTATAAAACATATTTGGAAAAAAAATGCTTTTCTATATTTAGAATTATTTTTATCAATAAATTGTAAATTAATTAATTAACCCAAAAATAAATTAGTAAAAAATATCATCATTAATTTTGAAAAAAATCTTATACTATGTTTCCTTACAATTAAAATGTTTTTATCAATAAACTTAAATGAATTAATTAATTAATTAACACATAAATAAAAAAAGTAATAAAATAATACTAATTAATGGTTTGAAAATATTATACTATAAAAGAAATTTTGTTTGTAATAAATGCTTTTCTATAATTAAAATTTATTTTATCAATAAAATTTAAATGAATTAATTAACACAAAAATTATATAATATCAATAATTAATGATGAAAAATTAGAATAAAATAAAATAAATTTATAATAAATATTTTCTTAGAATTAAAATTACATTTATAAATAAAATTTAGGAATTAATTAAATAAAATAAAAATTAAAAATAATTAAATATCAATAATTAAAAAGTAAAAATACTTACATAGCTTACCATTTTATATTACGAAAGGATTTTATGGATTGATTTGAAAATTTTAATTATTGACAATTTTATTAATAAAATAATTCACTAATAATGCATATTTTATTTATTGATAAAATAAATTTACGAATAGATAAAATATATATTATGACAAATTTCGTACGAATAGATAAAATATATATTATGACAAATTTAGTGAAAAATTTCGTACGAATAAATAAAATATATATCATGACAAATTTAGTGACAAATTTTGTAGATAAAATTTATTAATTAATCAAATTTAGCAACAAATTTACTTTCGTTGACAAAACATTATTCTTAATTTCATTTTTTTACAGTAAATGTTAAATAAATCTCAAAACATGTGATGCTGCGTCTATTATCTTCTTTTCTTTTCTTAGGTACTTTCTTTTTTCTTCTTTATTTTCCGCATTTCATTTTTCTCTCTTCTTTATATTTGTGTTTTCATTTTTTATCTCTTTTAGAATTTGATCATGTTATACAAAGACAATCTGTTTGTATGTTATCTGATTTTCAAAAAAAATAAATTTTGATTTGGGCTAAAGATTCTATATTTTATTTTTTTTATGATTTTGTTATTATGTATTAAAAAAATATTTTTTACTAGCCATTATTTTGTATATGTTAAATATATGGTTAGAAATATTTGTATTAATTTATATTAATCGCTTCAATTGTTTTATATTATTTTAATTTTAATTATTAGTTGTATTGTCTTTGTTCGTCTTCATTCTCATTATATTTGTTCATATTACCTTTATGGTTCTCTTCATCATTATTCTTATATTACATTAGGTCATCAATTCCATCCCACACGCTCGTAATTCTTATATTACCATGACAATTAACTTTCATGATAATCAACTTAAAAGTTAACATTGACCCTACATCCACTAGTACAAAATGAGTTTTTTAAGTCTAGTACAAAATGAGTTTTTTAAGCCTGTTATTTTGGGCTTTTTAAGTCTGTTTTACAACAGACTTAGATTCGACATACGTAAATTTTAAGTCTGTTGTTGACTAATTAAATCTGTTGTTGACTAACTATTGTATATTTATAAATAAAAATAAGCAAATTAAATTGGTTACTTTTTAAATTTTATTTGTTTAATCTAAAGTACAACCAAATTTTCATAATAAAATATATATTACAAATTGTGCAATTCAAGTACATAATATAAAGTTTCAAAATCAAAATAAAGAATAAGATGTTTAACTTAAAATTGATAGTCTAAACAAAGTTTAACTTAATCTTTTAAGTCTAAACATAACCTAAACAAAACTTAAACAACACCTAATCTTCACATTGGAGAAAATAACTTGTCCATTGCTAATATACTTCAGGAAGTGTTTACAACTAATCTGCCGATTGGCCGGTAAAACAAAAAGGAAAATTAAATATAATTAATAATAAAATAATAAATAATAAAATAAAGTGAAGAAATGTATAATAAAACCTTAAAAGTGAATTTTTCAGTGTCATTTTTAAAAGCATTCTATCAAATTAATCACGATAAAAACCATGCAACTGAACTAAAATTATATCTAAATCATACACACTAATTTTCACAAAAATAATAATAAAAAAAAAATCAGTAGCCCCTTTTTAATCATAAAAAAAATATCCAAATGCATTAGGATCTAATTCACCACCCAAAACTTTCAAACTTATTACCAACTTCACAAGAACTATATAATACTATAAAACTACTTTCACATAGTCAATTAACAAAATTCTGCACTTCATCGTGATTAACAAAATTATGCACTTCACGTGATATATATAATATTAGAACACTACTTTCACACACACACACACACACACACACACACATATATGGGTTTGCTAACGCGCGTTCGCCTGTTTTATATTGGTTTCCTAACACCCCCTCCCCCAAAAACAAAAATTGCTATTACATCCTTAGAAACCAGAAAGGGAATGACAATCAAAAGAAAACGATGAATACCATAGAGAAAGAAAAACAAAATCATAAACTGTGGTAGCAACAAAAACCCTTAAGCTGCATAATTAACTCACATGAGCAGAAAAACACCAACGTTTGTCAAAAAAGTGCAAACTTTAGCACATCCGTGTGCACCCATAAGCTGCCCCAACTTACCGAGAATGAGAACACAGCCCACCAAACGAGAGCGAGAGAAACCGCGCGCGGGAGAGGAGTTGTTGACGCGTTGTGGTGAGCTGTCGGTGGTGAGTCACCAGAGGTCTTTGTTGCGGCAAGAGATGGGGAGATGTTGATGCGTAGGATGAGAGATTGGAACAAATCTGTCGAAGGGGAGGGAGAGAAATTGCTAAGTGGAGGGATGATACTGTGTAGCATAAATTAAAAGATAAATCTAAGTCTAAAATTACCATACTTAACCATTTAATTAAGTCGGTTGAAAATTCAACAGATGTAAAATATATTTGAAATATAAATTTACATCTGTTATTGACTTAAAAGAGTTAAATTTAAGTTTGTTATTTGATTAACAGGTATCTTTTATTTATAAAAGTGCTACTGCACATCTTTTAAGTCTGTTTTTTTTAAATAGATTTAAATTGACAGACTTAAAAGGTCTATATTGTATTAGTGATCTTGAAGCATTTTGGCGCCTACGAGAGGATGAGTATTTCACAACCAATAAGCCCTATAGTGACTTTAAGGAACATGACATTCAACATCCTGATAGAAGAATCGAAGAATCAATCCAGTTAGTTGGAGATGATAAAGAACATGCAATGGAAGATGAAGGAAATGCAACGAAGATATGAAAAGGAGCTAATGGCACTCACAGTTGAGAATGCGACCATACACCGACAAAGCACTTGACAATCAGTGCCTCGACCATTAACTAAACCACAAGAACATCAGCCCACTCCAACCAAGCCTAAAGAAGACTCGTGCAGAACTGCCGATGGGGGCAAAACGAGAGCTAGTAGAGAAAACTCGTCCATGCAAACGGTCAACACAACCAATCTACATCCTTTCACACTAGCCATCATGGAGACTCTCAAGCTCTCAGTCTCCCCAACCATCGAGAAGTACGATGGATCAACTGATTCAAACAAGCATTTAAGGATGTTCGTGAATCAAATGGATTTTTACACTATAAGCGTCTTGATGTGGTCTAGAGCTTTTTCTGTCTCCCTCAAAAGAGAAGCTTTGGCGTGGTTCAACTCACTGCCACCCAATTATATAGATAGCTTTTTGGCAATTTGCTCATTGTTCGGCACTCATTTCACCGTAAATCGATCACATCACCTTAAAACTCTTTGCCCTGGTGAATCTTAGGCAGAAGAAAGAAGAATCCTTTTGTGCCCTCATGGATCGTTTCAAGAATACCGCACGACAAACAAAAAATCTCAACCACAAGATAGCCCTACACCACATGATAATGGCTCTAAGGCCTAGGCCATTTGCCGACAACCGATGTATGAGGTTATCTAAAACCATGAATGATGCACAACTTAGAGTGGAGTGGTACATGATGCAAGCGAGGAGGAAAGTGGAAGTCGTGCGAGAAAATAAAAGGGTAATCGCATGAAGATACTACACAAAGGTTTAGCCAAGAAGCTTTAACAATGGGGACCTAGTGTGGATGAAGACTTATGAAGTGCATAAGAAGTTGGTACATGGAAAACTTGTATCCAACTGGGAGGGGCCGTTTAGAATTGTAGAAGACCCTAAGAATGAGGCTTACCAACTAGTGCATGGCGGGAAGACCCATCCCTAACACTTGGAACCTTTCCATTTGAAGTTTTACAATAACTAAAAAATTTACAAACCTCATGTAACTTTCATCTTAATGAATACAATAAAGTATTTTCAAGAAAATGAGTGCAAGTGTGGTCCGGTTAGATATTAACAGGTTAGATATTAACAGGTTGGTGAAGGAAAAGTTTACTTATGTTATTGCTTACCAACAACATGTCAAGTTAGTGAAGGACGAGTTCATTCGTGAAACTCTATCGCTTAATCCAATGAATAAAACGAATCGGTCGGTGATGGATGAGTTCATCCATGAACCCCTAATGCACCTCTAATGCACCATTAGGTCAACGAAGGATCAATTCATCTGTTAAACCTTGCCACATCATTAATTTAGTGAAGGATGAGTTCATTCATGAACCCCTGCCGCAACACTAAGTCGATGAAGGATGAGTGCATTTATGAACCTCTGTCACACCATTAAGTTGGTGAAGGATGAGTTCATTAGTGAATTCCTGCCACACTACTAAGTCGATGAAGGATGAGTTCATCCGTGAACCCCTGCCACACCATTAAGTTTGTGAATGATGAAATCATCTGTTAACCCCTATTGCACCACTTAATTGGTGAAGGATGAGCTCACTTGTGAGCCCCTACCGAAGGCATGCCAAGTCAGTGAAGGATGAGTTTATGTAAGTGAACCACTACCTCTTAGTTTAGTGAAGGAAGAACTCACCTAAACGAACTCCTACTGATCGAGTTATGAGATGACTAAAGTTGTTCAATCGCGACTTAGTGTTATCTGACTCAATATAGTGGGGTGACTTAGACGCAAGCATTGTTAACAAAAAACGAACTTCAATGCTCTCGAAGCTCACTACCTTATTGGTACCTACAACAATCACGCTACCAACCAAATTCTCATCTCGCTCGATTGATGCCAAAATGGGTGAAGCGATTGACAGTGACATCGACGATGAAGAAGCATCATTTTCATATCATCGACCATCCCTTCCTAAAGACTCCTTAAATGAAGACAAGTTGACGGTCAATATTATTACCTAAAATATGAGGAATGATCGATCTGCAACAGAAAGTAAAAGAGCAAAGGTGAAAATGGCAAGCAAGGCCCACCCCTATTTATACTAGCGAAGGCCCCACCTGTCAGTCATCCTTAGTCATTAGATTAATCAGATCCAATGGATAAAGGCATCCGACCTTTTGAATTCTGACAGGTTTAAGATTCGAAGCACCACACACCTCTCTCCCAATGGTCATATTTTCAAACATTTCAAAGTGAATATTTCTAATGCATCAAACGGTCTAAATGCACATAAAATAGGAGGCTGAAGAAACCCTAGTTTGCATGGAAGGAAAAAGCCATTTAACAAATTTCAAACCATTCGCCAGTCATTTCAGGCTCGGGCTTGGGGTTCTTATGTACTATATGACTGTCCAGTTAGTGATAACGGTTGATTTCACCGTTATTTGAGAGTAAATTTTAATATCAAATGAACCCTTTTTGACTTAGAAACTTGTTTGTTCTCTTGATTTTGGTTTATTTTAGTAAATAAGAGAGTTGAGATTACGCTTTAAGATTTTATCACTAAATTCCCTTGATTTTGTAGGAAATTGGGATGAATTGGAAGAGGAGTTAAGTTGTCAAGAAGTTGGAACTCATAAAGGACAGAAAAAGCACTGGAAGAGAAGGTTGCAGAAGGTCACATCACGCTTGGGCGCCCTTTTTATGATCCTCAGCGCTGGAAGCTCGCAGTCACGCCTAGGTGCCCTTTTTGGGGCGTTGAGCGCCATCTTCCCTGTAACGTTTCATGCTTGAGCGCCCTCCATTGGACGTTGAGCGCCACTCCTTCGCAAGCACACCTGGGCGTCCTAAGTAAGGGTGCTGAGCACCGCCAACATTGGCCTATGGCCCAATTCAACCCTATTTAAGGATTAGCTAGACCTAGAGAGAATATCTCTTGACATAATTAACACAAATTCAAATTTTCTTCAATTCTCTAGAGGCAGAAGTGGATGCGGAAGCTCTCCTCTTCAATTTTTAGGGTTTTTCTATCTTTTTCATTCCATTGTTCATCTAGTTTCTCCATCACGATGGGGAGCTAAACATTCTTTGTTGTTGGGGGATGATGTAACCTTGTGAACTCTCATGTATTTGAATTTATTCTTATTTATTTATGCTTCTTTCATTAATTGTTAGAGTTATTCTTCTTTACTCAATGCTTGTTATGTTTAACTCATTCATGGCAATGATTATTAGTTTTCGTGATATGGACACATATGGGGAAACCTAGATCTGAAGAATTGCTCTCAAAAGTAGTATTGCCTAGACATAGGAATATGAGTTTTGGTTATCTTAAGCTTCTGTGCGTATGTAATGCAAAATTAATTGCTAGGTGATAACGGTTTAAAATACCGTTATCTGTGATGTAATTTTGATACTAAATGCAACCTTTTTGACTTAGAAACTTGCTTTAACTCATGTTTGTGCTTTAGTTTTGTGAATAAGAGAGTTGAGGTTATACTTGATTTTATCACTAAATTCCCTTGATTTTGTACGCTATTGGAATGATTTGAAGGAAGAGTTAAAGTACCAAATAGTTGGAATGCAGAAAAGTCAACCAGAGTGCATAAATTTCAACCAGAGTGTAGAAAAGTCAACTAGAGTGCAGATATTTACACCAAAGGGCTTTCATTTAACCAAAACCAAACATACTCACAAGCAGGTTTTCATCCCAAGGACTTTTCTTGGCTTGTAACTTGGCTGGGCTAAGAAGAAACATGGTTTTTCAGGAATGCAAAATCCTTGAGTTAAGAGAGATATTTATGAATTTAACAATTACACACAGGTTCTCTTTTCAAGAAGATCTTTTTCTTATTCCCAACCTTTTCCCTTGCAGTGAGCTTTTATTTCTTTTCTTTTGATTTCTCTTTTTCTTTTTCCTTGTGCTTACTGTTTATTTTTCTAGCAACCCCAAACTTGAACATTTATCAATACCTCACAAATATTCTCAACTCAACTGAAGGAAAAGAATTTAAAACAGGGTTTTCAAAACGTGCTTAAGGTTAAAGGTTCAAAGGATGGAACAAACTGTTCTCTTTTTATTTGGAAAAATTCATGAGTAGGCTAAAAAAATTAAGGGATAACAAAAGATGACCTTGATCATATGAAACCTGCAAGAAAGTAGTTCAATCACAAAAAATTTGGGCAAAATCATTCACGCTTTCAAAGTAATAGCAATTATTCACAACAACTCTGAAGCCCAAAACTCACACAAGTAAACTCTCAAGTCCTAGAATTCAGAAAAACATCATGCTCAGTATCTTAATCAAATTTTACCTCAAGCACCTGTTTTACCTGTATATCAGCACACCATGCATCATCTCAACATCAATCAATACACTAGAATATTACAAAGCAATACTCATCACAAAACACATCACAGTTGAATCAAAGCAGTTTAATTCATTCAAGCAAAGTACAATAACAAAACAATTGATTAAAAAGAAAGCAAAAGATTAAAAAGAAAGGTTTTGAAAGTTGGATTGCTTCTTAGTAAGCGCTTCTTTAACGTCACTAGCTTGACCCAATAAGCTCATGTCACATCTTTAATCTTGGTGTCATCTTTTCCTTCTCCACACCAATTGATCTTCAGCAGCTTCCTGTTCACCGTTTTAGTTCTCCTTTAAATTGGAGATTCAATCTCTATCAATCCATCAGCTTCGAGTTCTTTCACAACCCAAAGCTTTTTGTTGAATCTCACTAGTATCTTGGTCTCAGCTCTTCATGTTTCTCTAGTGAGTCTAGATGAACACATGTTCCTTTGCTGTCTTTTTCTTCTTCCTTAACTTGTGATAGAAAACATTTTTTACCTTTTTTACCTGGTTTAACAACTTTTGTACTAGTCCCGGGTGCATCCTCACATGCAGCTTTGAGACTAGTCTTCTTTATTCGAACCGGTTGCTCAACATTGAAGACATTGAAAGTCATCTCCTCTTCTTGGTCTTTAAGAGCTATAGTTCCATCATCAACATTGATGATTACCTTGGTCGTCTTCATGAATGGCCTTCCAAGAATAATAGGGATTTCCAAATCTTCCCCCATCTCCATAACAACAAAGTCCACCAGGAATTTAAGGTTGTCAGTTTTAACTACCACATCCTTCACCACACCATAAGGCCTTTTGGTGGATCCATCTGCCATGCATAAAGTCATCCTTGTAGGCTTGACTTCAAAACTTCCAATCTTTTCAAGTACAGACAAGGGCATCAAATTGATACTAGACCCTAAATCAATTAGGGCTTTCCCTATTTTGTGCCTCCCAATAGTGCAAGGAATAGTGAAACTTCCTGGATCTTTATCCTTTGGAGGAAGTGCCTTCTGCAAGATCACACTGCAATCACCTTGTATCTCAATAGAGTCCTCCTCTAAATATTTCTTTCTTTTGAGGATTTTCTTCAAAAACTTAGCATATTCAGGGATTTGTTGTAATGCTTCAGTCACAGGAAATTTTATTCCCAATTTTTTGAAGATTTCATCAAAACACTATTGCATATTTTTTTCTTTTTTGAACACTCCTCATGGTAAGGAAGAATTTTCTTATTTTTTTTCTCTCAACCTCTTCTTTCTCTTTTCTCTCTTTTTCCACAATCCTCTCTTTTTCTTTTCTCTCAATCTCACTTTCTCTCTCTTCTTTTTGAATTTTTTCTTTTTCTTTTTCCTCAATCTCACTTTTTCTCTCTTCTTTTTCTTCTCTCTCTTTCATCTCAACTTTTTCTTTTCTCTCTTTTTCTCTCTTTTTTTTTTCTCTCATCATTCATGCTTAAAATAGCTTTGCAGTCTTTCTTGGGGTTAACTTCAGTATTAGCCCCAAAACTTCTGATAGGCATCTCCTCCAACTTCTTGGCCATTTGACCAACCTGCATCTCCAGGTTCCTTATAGCAGCTTCATTGCTTTTTTGAGTTGAAAGACTTGCATGCATGAATTATTGGAGGGTTTCTTCAAGCTTTATGGTTCTGTCAGAAGGAGAGGTTTATTGTTGCTATTGTTGTTGTTGTGGTGACCAATTGAATTGTCCACCAGTTTGCCCAAACTGACTTTGTCCCATGCTAGGATGAGATTTCCACCCTTAATTATAATTGTTGGGATGAAATTGGTTACCCATGTAATTAACTTCTTCATTTAGATTCTCGGGCACAACAAATTGACCATTAATATGATCACCACCACATAGTTCACAGAGTTGCTGGTGAACTTGTAAAACATTATGGCATTCCTTTTGTGGCTGAGAAAGCTTCTTTGTTCAGACTTCAAGTTGTTGAGTGATGATCTTATTTTGAGCAAGCAAGGCATCATAAGACTGTAGTTGTAAAACTCCCTTAGGTTGTGATGAAGTTCTTCTTTCATTGTGCATCTCATTATCATTAGTAGCCATGTTGTCAATTTATTCATAAGCTTCCTCTAGAGTCTTGCATTTGATATTGCCTCCAATTGAGGCATCCAACATCAATTTGGTTTGTGAACAAAGACCTCCAAGGAAAAGAATGACTACTATTACTTCATCAAAACCATGAGTAGGTGTCTTTCTTAGCAAGCTTTTGTATCTATCCCATGCTTGCCCTAATGATTCTTCCATGCCTTGATTGAAAGAGGATATTTCTTGCTTCCCTTTGTTGGTCTTTGGCCGTGGGAAGTATTTATTCAAGAACTTAGCTACCACAACTTCCCACTAAGTAAAGTTGTTTTCAGGAAAAGGGTTTAGCCACAATTTAGCGTTGCCTCCCTGTGAGAAAGGAAACAAGCCTAATCTAATAGCATCATCTGGCACTCTATTCAGCTTCACAGTGTTGCAGATCGCATTAAAGGTGGTAAGATGCTCATATGGACTTTCATGTGACAGTCCATTGAACTGGTTGCTCTTCACAAGATGGATCAACGTAGGCTTCATCTCCATATTCGCGGCATTGACCCTTGGCTTTGCAATGCTGTTAAAATACTGAGCGCCAACTACAGTTGCATAATTTGCCAAAGTACGTTTGTCTGGTTGTCCATTATTGTTGTCCATGATTTTCTGATCTGGTTGTGAGAGGATCTCTCTGGAACAAGGTTCTTAGATAACATGCTCCTCCTGCTAGTCTCAAGTCCTTCAAGAAGAGGTTCAGAACTTTTGCTGCTTCGAGTCCTTACTGTATCCTGCATAAACTAAAAACAAAACCCTAGAAAAAATTGTTAGCACAAAAATAAAAATAAAAATAAAAGATATGAAAATAAAATAGAATAGAATAAAATCAAATCAAATAAAATCAAATCAAATGAAATAAAGTAAAATAGAATAAAGCCAAAATTAATTAAGAATCACAAATATAGAATAGTTTAAACCGTGAGTCCCCGGCAACGACACCAAAAACTTGTTGATGGATTGACAAGTGTACCGAATCGCACATGTAATATAAAATGGTAAGACCAAGTATCGTATCCCTGAAGACTCTCGGTACTAGACAGTTGTGTGATAACTCAATTAATTAAGACTTTTAGAAAACAAGATCATTGATTTGGGATGCGAAAACAGAAAATTAAATATGAATGCAATTGATCAATAACAGAGAAAACAACGATGAACGAAGGTTGTTTATAAAATGAGATGATTATGTTGTTAGGGTTTGATTTCACCAAGTTTACTCTCATGTATATAAGAATTCTTCTTTTTTACATTAATGTTAACGTCACTCACTAAATTACTTAGAACCCGATCCCTCAGCGCAATAAGCCTGCCTTAATTCCTAGTTCGTGCAATTCCTAGCGTTCCTAGAAAATTAAGTCTGAAGATCAAGAGCTTAAAACGACCAAGTACTAATACCCTCATCCTTGAGAAATATTACCCTTGAAAGAATTCATCAAGAACCTGAATTGTAAGGAACCTCCCGATGCTCATGCAATTCATAAATCATGCTACTAAATGAGTTAAAATAGAGCAAGCATTGGAATAGATGAATTCCCTAACAATTAATGAAAAAACATATAAATTAAGCATCAAGTCAAATACATGAGAGTTTACAAGGTTACATCATTCCCTAACAACAAATAGAGTTTAGTTCCCTATAGACATGGAGAAACTAGATGAATAATGGAAAAGCATGAGATAGAAGAACCCTAAAAGTAGAGGATGAACGCTCCCGCATCCAAATCCGCCTTCAGAGAATGGAAGAGTGTGTTGTTGTGCTGCTCCAGCCAGAGATACAAAACCTAGAGCGCTTGGGTCTTTTAAATAGAGTCGAAAAAGAGTAGAAACAGGGCCCGGTCCAAAAGAGTCGAAACAGAGTAAAAACTGGGCCGGATCTGCGACGCACGACGCTCAGGCGCCCCCATTTAAGGCGTCCGGGCGGTGGACCGTCCTCATGTAGGGCTTGAGCCTTCAATTGGACGCCCAGGCTTCGGGGTCCGCCGCTCAGGCGGCCTAGGAGGGCGCCCGGGCGGTGGACGTCAATTTTTTGCGCTTAAGCCTCCATGCAGGGCGCCCAAGCTTCGTGTGATTCCCCCTTCTGGTGCTTTTGCAAGCCTTTCTTAGCTCTATCTCCTTAGCACTTCATCCTTGCTTCCTGTATTAACTCATTTTCTATCAAAACAAAGGGGATTAGTCATAAAATCATCAAATGCAACCTCAACTCTCTTATTCACACAATTTAATTAAAAAGCATGAGTCCAAGCAAGTTTTTAAGTGGAAAAGGGTGTATTTAGTATCAAAATTACATTACAAATAACGGTATTTTCAACCGTTAACACAACCCTAATCGTGTGCGACAGGAAGAAGAGTGAGGAGCTCTTGGACTTTGAGAGTTGTTTCTCAAAGGGATTATGCAGCAAGAACGTGTGGTTATGTGCGTGCAGGTGTTTTCTTTTCTATATTTGGTTGTGAGTGGGAAAGGTGTTTACATTTGTGAGATTGTGTTCACTGTAAAACCTTTGGTGTAAATCTCAAATCATTATAGTGAAATATCCTTCAATCTAACGTTGATTGGAAGGGTGACTGGATGTAGTCATTGAGGCTGAACCAGGATAAAAACCTTGTGCTTGTTCTTCTTTCCCTATCCCTTTTACTTTAAACTGCATACGCGTTTACTTACAGTGCAAGAAAGTTTTAAAGATAATTTCAATTTTGCAAAAAGATTTGAAAAACGTTCATTTTTATAAATCACTAATTCACCCCCCTCTTGGTGTTGAGAAACAAAGCTCTCTATTTCTAACATTGTTTTTTCTATATTTGGTTGAGTGGGAGGGGTGTTTACATTTGTGCGAGTGTGTTCACTGTAAAACCTTTGGTGTAAATCTGAAATCATTATAGTGAAATATCCTTCAATCTAAGGTTGATTGGAAGGGTGACTGGATGTAGGCATTGAGGCCGAACCAGAATAAAACCCTTGTGTTTGTTATTCTTTCCCTATCTCTTTTACTTTAAATTACATATGCGTTTACTTACATTGCAAGAAAGTTTTGAAGATCATTCTAAATTTTCAAAAAGATTTGGAAAGTGTTAGTTTTTATAAATCACCAATTCAGCCCCCTCTTGGTGTTGAGAAATTAAAATGAAGCACATCAATTCCATTTATAGCATATGAGAATGTCAGATTCGTACCTACATGGTCCATCTTTCATAATATACCAATGGCAGTTTACACATATTTTGTAATCCCTATATTGATCATATGCATCAAAATGCAACAAAGGACCATTTCCCCAATGAACCGAACAAAAGAATAGTGTTCCCCCGAAATAGTTAGCTCCAAAACTAAATTTGTAGCTTTGGCCAATAGGGAGAAGGTGAAATCCAAGATCATCATCTTTTGATTTGCAGTGAACATTTATAGTTTCATGTCCCTCTAAACTATTCGCAATTTCCACACT
Source organism: Vigna umbellata (assembly GCF_029865625.1). Classification (NCBI taxonomy): domain Eukaryota; kingdom Viridiplantae; phylum Streptophyta; class Magnoliopsida; order Fabales; family Fabaceae; genus Vigna; species Vigna umbellata. Next base: position 1,833,456 of record NC_142173.1, on the reverse strand, counting down.
AACTGGGTCTACTACCCATGCCCATGCCAATGTCAGCATACACAACATCACAACGATTTTCAATAACATAGACATTGTAAATTCTCATGTTCTTTTTCTGATCTTCAATCTGTTATATATATACACAAGCTGCAAAACAATGGCATAATGTTAAAGAATAAAAATGTCTTTTATTTTTTGTATTTGACCTGAGTTATTAGAAAACATTTATCCCAAAATTTTAATTATAGGAAACATATTTATCCCAAAACTTTTAGTTATAGGAAACATTTATCCCAAAATTCTCTCACCATTAATTATTTATATTCTATTACTTGTTGTACTAAATTAATTAACTCAATTCCTATAATTGACATACATGAGTGACGGTCAATTCATAGAGCTAATTAATTAATTATATTTTATTAACACTTATTTCCACTTCTAAATTAATGGTTTAAAAATATTATACTATAAAAGAAATTTTTTTTGGAATAAACGTTTTTCTATAATTAAAATTTATTTTATCAATAAAATTTAAATGAATTAATTAATTAATTAACACAAAAGTTATATAATATCAATAGTTAATGATGAAAAAATAGAATAAAATAAAATAAATTTATAATAAATATTTTCTTATAATTAAAATAAATTTTATAAATAAAATTTAGGGAATTAATTAATTAAAATTAAAATTAAAAATAATAAAATATCAATAACTAAAAATTAAAAGTACTTACATCACTTTTAATTATAACCATTTTATATTACGAAAGGATTTTAAGAACTGATTTCAAAATTTTAATTATTGACCATTTTATTAATAAAAAAATTCTTCAACAATACATATTTTATTTATTGATGAAATAAATTTACAAATAGATAAAATATATATTGTGACAAATTTAGTGAAAAATTTCTTAAGAATAGATAAAATATATATCATGGCAAATTTAGTGACAAATTTCGTAGATAAAATTATTAATTAATCAAATTTAGCAACAAATATACTAATAAAAATGTTAATTCCAAATTTTTACAGTAAATGTTAAATAAATCTTAAAACATGTAATTATGGTTACTTACGTTTCCTTAAGTAATTATGGTTACTTATTAGTTTAAGCAATATAAATGGTGCTAATTCAAATGTATTACAAACACGTGAAAATTACTAAAAATAACAGTTATAAGGGATTGAATTTAATGATCAAAACTCTAATCACTCAACCATGGAATATATCTCTAACATCTTCACACATTCACATAATAAGTAAAAAAAAAAACTTTAACCCCTTAGAAGCAAGTTCTAAATATTCATGTGAAAATACTAGTCTCTTATATATTCAAACACAAGATTTTCATTAAGAAAAGAAGTCAAGAATGTCTAAGAGTGAGGAGCTGTTGGACTTTGAGAGTTGTTTCTCAAAGGGATTATGCAGCAAGAACGTGTGGTTATGTGCGTGCAGGTGTTTTCCTTTCTATATTTGGTTGTGAGTGGGAAAGGTGTTTACATTTGTGAGAGTGTGTTCACTGTAAAACCTTTGGTGTAAATCTCAAATCATTATAGTGAAATATCCTTCAATCTAACGTTGATTGGAAGGGTGACTAGATGTAGTCATTGAGGCTGAACTAGGATAAAAACCTTGTGCTTGTTCTTCTTTCCCTATCCCTTTTACTTTAAACTGCATACGCGTTTACTTACAGTGCAAGAAAGTTTTAAAGATAATTTCAATTTTGCAAAAAGATTTGAAAAACGTTAGTTTTTATAAATCACTAATTCACCCCCCTCTTGGTGTTGAGAAACAAAGGTCTCTATTTCTAACATTGTTTTTTCTATATTTGATTGTGAGTGGGAAAGGTGTTTACATTTGTGAGAGTGTGTTCACTGTAAAACCTTTGGTGTAAATCTGAAATCATTATAGTGAAATATCCTTCAATCTAAGGTTGATTGGAAGGGTGACTGGATGTAGGCATTGAGGCCGAACCAGAATAAAACCCTTGTGTTTGTTATTCTTTCCCTATCTCTTTTACTTTAAATTACATATGCGTTTACTTACATTGCAAGAAAGTTTTAAAGATCATTCTAAATTTTCAAAAAGATTTGGAAAGTGTTAGTTTTTATAAATCACCAATTCAGCCCCCCTCTTGGTGTTGAGAAACAAGGCTCTTTATTTCCAACACTATGTTCACCAACAACGTGCTTAACCTCATTAGTCGTCTCGTTGACAATTTTCAGATTTGGGGGTATAACACGAGCAGGCCTTGGTTTCTCTCCCATCGCTTGGTCCGTGGGACGTCATGTGTTCAGCCTTGTCAGGCTCCAATGCCTTGGATCTTGTTCAAGCCTCAGTTGGGCATCTCAATCCTTATTTGCGTATCCCGAGTTGGGTCTATTTATATTGTCATGATTAACGCCTTCATTTCTTCATTTTCTTCGGTAGGTCACAAGATATTAAACACTAATATCTCGGCCATGGCACATCCTAATATGAATTTCATTGGTTGTCTCCAAACATTCAACCGAAGACCGAACCGTCTCGCTTGTTTAGCCATTTAGGCTTATAAACTAAACTATTTTTATATTAATTTGATTCGCTACATTTTTCTGACCATTCAAATTCGAATTGTTATTTTCTTTTCAGTGCAGATGATATGACCCTATGTACAAACTACTCTGCCAACTAGAGCTTATTTGGTGAGGAATGTTCTATGTGAACTCTCATTCGAGTCTCTTCAACCTAGGGAACGTTCTAAGTGAACTTCTAGAGTCTGCTGATCAGTGAGGAACGTTCTCTGTGAACTCTCACTCGAGTCTCTTCGACCTAGGGAACGTTCTAAGTGAACTCCTAGAGTCCATCACTCAGTGAGGAACGTTCTTCGTGAACTTTCACACAAGTCTCTTCGACCTAGGGAACGTTCTAAGCACTACTAGAATTTCATTGATTACCGAAGGATTATTACCGAAGGCCTTTTTGCCGTCGGTAAAAATGGTAATACCGAAGGATTTTTCGACGGTCATTAAAGTTGTTCATTACCGAAGGCTTCTGGCCTTCGATATTGTGCAGAGGATTTACCGAAGGACTTTGGCCATCGGTATATGGATGCACTTAATTAAATCTAAATTTGGGATTTCCCTCTTCCATTTTCCCAAATACACTCCGAGAAAGCTTCCCCCAAAATTTGGCTCCCGTCCCTACCTTCCACTGTCCGCTCTCCGTTGCCCTAATCTGTATCTCCCTCAATCGTTCACAATCTGAAACCACCATTGTCGTTGCCTGTCCAGCTCGTGTTAGGAGGTGTTGTCGTTGGCGTTACGCTTCTTCCCCACTCCTCCATTATAGGTGAGGTCTCCCATTCTCCCATCTCATATTCTTTTACTGTTACTATTTTCGATTATGCTGGAGGAAGCTCTTTTAATTTTTCGCGTTTTCCAGTGTTCTGAGCTGAGGAAGGTGGTGGGTGGTTGAGTTGAAGGCTACCATTGTCGAGGGAGGATATTTGACGAGGGGGCGTAGACGAGGCAGCGTAAGCAGGGGAGTGTCGCTGTGTGACAAGGTCTTCCACTACCGCTGTAGAGGCTATTGAAGGGGCTACCGTCGAGGTAAGTTGTCATTTTGATTGATGAACTATAGCTGCTATGAAGAATTCGTTCTGACTTTGTTCAATGCATGCTCTGAATTAGTTTGTGCAATATGATTTGTTATTGAAAATATTGTTCAAAGTTGTCATTTTGATTGGTAATGCATTTTTTAGAAATAACCATTTTAAAACTAAAGCAAGCTAATATCACTTGATTATGAAAGGTGATAACAAATAGCCATTATCAACTTTCTTCAAATATGATGTGAATGTATCTTACATTGGAATTGCCACTAGTTTTGTGTAATAGGTCTGCCGTGGTTACAGGGTTACTGTTCTTTTGTCTTATTTTAATCACATTTGAATATGAGTAGGCATTGAGAGCTTTACTAAAAGGCTTCAAACTTTGATCAGTTCAATGTTGTCGGATGAAAATTTTCGACCAAATCAATGTCTATGACAAAAGCCTACTGCTAACAGTAGTGGTTTGTTGACATTATGTCGCTTGCCACTTGATGACACTAATAATGTTTGGTGCATGTTACCTGACATTGGTGTGAGGTAGTGTAGGTGTGTAGAAGGTGAGAGCTGAAATCTGATTTCAAACTATTGTGAATGGGAGATATTACATATATGCTTATTTATTTGTTCCTTTTACTTGGCTGGAGCAATGAACAACACGTGTTGAAAGTTGTAGGTGTTGCATACAATTGAGAAGGAGTAAGTTGAATCTTGATGGTTGAGTTTAACAGGTTTAAACAAGGTGGATGTTGATTGTGTTATTATGGAAAAATGTAATAAAGGTATGAAAAAAGGAGGGGCACAGCAAAATGAAGAGAGAAAAATGTTAAATAAAATGATTAATAATGCAATATAGATAAAAGAAAAAATAATGCAGAAAGTGTATGCATTTATTGTAGGGTTAGGTGCTGTCCAATTAAGAGTAAAGTCCCAGTTCAACATCATTCTTTATAAGTATTATCATAAGTAGTTGACAGAAAGGCTTTATCTTTTATTTTATATAATATTGTTTAATATATTGTTTATTATATTTTGTATCAAACTAATAATTTAATAGAAAACGTTTAATTATAAAGGGTTATTTTTACTTTTTTTGTTAGTTTGATAACTCCACCTTGGAATTGAATGAAAAGAGGTCCTAAGTAATCTAGTAATTGAATCGGTGGACTAAGACTGTCAAATATTTTAGGATGTGTTCCTTGTTTAAGTAACACATGCAAATGAGCTCAATTTTGCATAAGAAACAATAGCGCCATTTTTGTGCTGTCCAACATGGTATATAATTCAATTTAAAGTTCCTAAGATGTGTAAAATAATGTTTGGAGAACAAGTTCCTGGAACAACATTGGGAGTTGATTATTTTAATATATGGCAGTGATAAATTTCACTACTTACTGTTAACTTCAAATCTTACACAACAGTGAGAGTTCCTTATTTTAATGGAACAGTTCCTTTTGTCATATTTGGGTTGTTAGATGTTACTCTTTGGTGTATAAATTGGCCATATCATTAATGTTATTATTGTCAATTTTTTTCTTTGTTTAATATTAAAGGTAAAGGGTTGGAACAGTCCTAAATTTTGAGTAACAAACATTATCATACACGTAATTTAAGGCCAAAATTGGAGGCATATATATATATATATATATATATATATATATATATATATATATATATATATATATATATATATATATATATTGATTTAAATTATAAAGGTGTTATATTCCTGTCAAGGTCAATGTATAGACCTATAGAAGGTAAGTCTGACCTACATGGACACTGATATCTCTGTCCTATACCTAATACCCATAACCTTATAATAAGTAAGTTGCAGTCAATATAGTGAATTCAAACTTCCTTTCACTCAGAAGCTTATTTTTACTCTTAGTTAATTAAAATGTACATCAATGAAAATAAGGATGAAAGAGACACCCATATGATATTTCTAAGTTAAAATAGAATTAGAGATGTAGGAAGTAGGAAAATTCAGGTGGGTGGGTGCACCATTCTTGGGTCATGATAAAAAGGGACAACCTTAGAACATTTAGAAAAGTTGGTTTTCAGTTGGATGCTATCAGAAACAGTTTGTTGGTGGATATAACTTCCTAAAACAGAAACTCTTTCTTCCACATTTAGGTGATTGCATCAAATCACAACATCTGAACCAAGCAGGGATATTGAAACTTTGTTTTAGTTCAACAAAATCTGTTCTTTTCCCTTAATATTTTTGGTTTCATTGATAATTACAAAAGGGTATTTGTCTTGTGTTTAATGTAATTGAGCAGTACTATAAATCTTAATTAATCTGTTGTAATTTAAAAGTACAATGTACCAAACATAGGCTGTGTATTCTGACTGGAAAGGCCTTGTCATAGTCATATATAGTTTGATCATTCATTATTTCTTTGGGTCTGTTTTACTGTCAAATAACTATCTAGAAAACTTGTAAAACATAAAAAATAGATAAAAATGAAGTCACAAATTGAAAATAAGATGACAATCAAATTTGAGTATATATTGGGCACCTAAAGTTACAGTAGAATAGGGTGAAATAGATAAGGATGCAAATGTGCATTCTGTTTTACAAACCTATAACTATCTACACCAGTTCTAATGGACTAGAAATGACAAAGAATTGAGTGAAGTTTTGATTCCTAAGACAACTTCTAAAAATCACTACTCACATCTCTAAATTTGGCACTTAAAACATAAAAAAGTGTACTAAATAGGTGATAAATTCGAAATTCACCTAAAGTAACCTTAGAATGTGTAATCTTCATATTGTAACAAGTTTAAACCAGATAAATGAAGGTAAGAAAGAAGTGAAATTGGTAGTGTACCTGAAACTCATAATTGGACTACTTAAAACCTACAAAAGTGTAGTATATAGGTGAGAAATTTGGGCAGAATCCTAAATTAGCATAAGACTGTGTGTTGTACTAATCCTAACAAGTTTAAACTTGTTAAATGAAGTTAAGAAACATGTCAAATTATATGAAGTAGCTAAATCTCAAAGTTTGGGTACTTGAAAACTTAAAAAGTCAAGTAAAAGGCTGAGAAAGTGGCAATTGACCTAAAGTAGAATAACAGTAACTAATGTTACTATCCTAACAAGTCTAAAATAGTCAAATGAAGCTAGGAAACTACTAAAAAGCAAACAACTACCTAAAACTCAAAGTTTGAGTAGCTAGAACCTAAAAAAGTGTACTAAAAGGGTGATTACTTATCAATTTTTGTTCTGTTGTGATTCTGTGGTGTTTGGAAGTTTAAACAAGTCCAAATTGATGTATTAAAGCTGTTACAACCATTCATATAAAGTTAGAATCACTTGTATGCAATTGAATATGTCAAACCATCATATTTAAGGCATTTTTGGAACTTGGAAATTGAATCTGAGTTGTTGATCTATTTTCTGCGTAATTAGAGTTCAAACGAGTGTATTTTGATGAATTAAAATTGTTGAAATGATTACCAAAGTGTAAGAATAGCTTAGGCACAAAATCACTTCCAAAACCACCAATTATGAGTAAATTTTGGGAAGTAGAAAGGTCATTTTCAGTACAAGTTTGGTTTTGAGTTAAATTTGAGTTTTAACATGTTTCAATTCATCAAACAAAGTTGGTAAAGTAGTTAGTTTTGATCTAGAGTTGTTGTTGTGTAATTTTGACATTTCTTCTGTTTGGCATTTAGACCATGGCTGAACATCTTGCAATTTTATTTCCTTACAGATACAAAGTTATCAAACCTATATCCCTCCTAGAAAAGTCTACTAAAGAGGTGAGTATTTAATTTGTTTTATAAATTTCACACTTTGAGCAATTTGAGCATGTATGAATGTTTGTTTTGCTTATTATAGCCTCCATGAGAATTAAATTCTGCAAATTGACCATGGAAACTTATGTAGATGCTTTATTTTAGTTTATTGTTGATGGATCTGTGTAAAATCCTATTCGTTGAAGACACTTAGTTGTTCTCTAATTTCAAAAACTATAACAACTGATAACAAACCTAATGAAAAAGGAGATAAAGTACATGCTTTAAGGTTGCCAACAGCAATAAGAATGTGTATTGTACACTTCTTCTCATATTTGCCTTTTATTTCTTTCTTCATTCTGCTCTTGGCAGGACCATGCCCCCCCCCCCTACACCTTGCTCCTTCCTTTCTCATTTAACTTCCACCCAAAAATGATAGCCCAGGACCATGTCCCTCCAACATGCACCTAGGGTCTCACATATTTCAACCACTTGTTCATCCCATATGTATACAAGAAAACAAAATCTCTCTCTTTTCATAACATTATTTGAAAACTACAATTTAGATGTGTCATGTAGTGATTGGTTGTTCCTCTCGACCAAGGTTATTCAAATCTCAGTTCTAGACTTTGTTAGGGTTCTGTACCAAGTTTCTTTTGGAGGATAGACACTCAATCTTACAATCCCTCAACTATTTTGCTTGTGTCTCAAAATTTGGCTAGTGGAGTTGCCAAATTTTCACTGTTTTTCTCACTGCAGAATGATGTTTCAGTAAGCTAATTTTCGTTGCTGTATAGCCACTTAGATCAAGAGGTATTGAAGTTTCCACCCCTGAAGATGCTACCACTATCTACACAAGTGTTGTGTGGTTCATTTTTTCCAAAAAAATGAGTCAAAATTTGGTGGTTCAAGACAGGAAATGTCATAGCAGTGGTTGTAGGTCAAAACTAATCACTCCAACAACTTGATTTAGTGATTTTAAAGTTGTTATAACTATGAATTCGGTCAAATCCATACTGTTACTCAAGAACACCTTGTCACTTCCCAATTTTGACTCCAAATTGATGGTTTAGTATACTATTATGCACTCAGCCCATTATATCAGTAATTGAACTCTGCTAGCAACTTTTAAACAGCATTTTAGACTTGTTGAAACTGTCACATAACATAGAAACTTCTAGCATTCAAAATATGACTTTGTTATGGCCAAAAAATGTGGTAAAATCACTCCATCACACCACCAAAACTGAGTTTAAAATATGATTTCAACCACTGTCAGTGGTTGGAAAATCTATCACCCAAGGTTCACTTTAACATACCCCTTGTGATATTTGAGGCAGTGCCAGCCTAGCTCACAACCACTTTGGGTGGGTAAATGTGGCAAGGTAACTTAGCTTCACACCCAAAATGGACAATGTATCCAAATCAAAATGTAAATTGAAGCTATTACTAATGGAACAAAATTGATTATGATAACACAATACATGATTCTAGATCCTCCCAACCATGACGAGACAAAAAAGAAAAACAAGGGACTTTTATCCCCATCATATCCCCTCAAAGCTGAGAACAATTCTCTAAGCTGCTTATAGCTCATGTCCCATATATATTTCTGTGGACTGGTGGGGCTTCTAAACTCTTGACCACTTGCAACCAGGGTTTGTCTACTATAAACAACGAATTTTTTGATGTATGAGCTAAAAATAAAACAGGATTCTCTAATGGTAGAACTTGAAAGTTCCTCCTAACAGGTTTATCTATTGGTAAAACTTCAAACTTCCTCTTAGTCCCCTTCTTAACACTAAAATATTGTAAATTCCCAGACCTTGAATCTTGTGTGTTAAGCATATCACCTTCATCTTGCTCCACAGGCAACCCAAAGTCAATCAAGCACATTGCCCTGAAAACATTGAATAATTTCAAACATGAGAAAATGATTAAAAAATAAATAAATAGAAAAACAAAAAATATTTCGTAGTTCTAGTTTGAATCACAATTCTGAAACCAACTGACTTAAGGGTTAACTTTCCATGTATCATGTGTCTGAAAACAACAGGCATAGATATCACATTACTGTCTGATTGTTGAAGACACCAGGAAAAACAGAGAAAAACCTAGAAGCAAATCTTTCTTTCCATATTCTAAAAAACTATCACAAAATTACTAAACAGCACCAAATTCTTCATACAGGATACACACACACACATAAATATATATTAAGCTTCACAACAACAAGTTTAGGATGGTAAATCAATGCTAATGAGAAAGTCACACTACAAAAACAACTTAGAACTAAAAATATGACACCCTAGAACCTAAAACTAGTTAGTAGAATACACTATAAGTGGTCATAATGCAAACCGTATTACAGTAGTAACCAAAACAGTAAAACAAGTATATACACAAGTTTTAAAACATAAAAGAAAGATAGAAATGAGGGCACAATTCGAAAATACAAAGTATACAAAATCAAACAACACTAAAATTGAAAACTGCACCAGCAAAATGACTTTAAAAGTGTGCTTTCAAACCCAAAAATGATTGGCAGTGTTTGTAAAGCTTAAGTGATGATTCAAGCAACTTTATATCATCAATTTAAAGGTGTTTAAACATTGAAAGAACAAGGAATCACAGTACACTCGAAAATCACTAATTCACTTCCAAATTTAAGCAAAATTAACGGTTTTGGAAGTGATTTTGCAAATAGAACTAATGTAGACTAAATTTAAGTAATGTGAACATCCTAACATGTCTAAAGTAGTGAAATAAACCTAGGAAACTATTCAAAAGCAAAGAATTAGGTACAACTCAAATTTTGAGTAGTTGGAAGGTATAAAAGTGTGCTTAAAAGGTAAGAATTTGCAACTAGACCTAATGTACACTTATTTGAAGTAATGTGAACATCCTACCATGTCTATAGTAGTAGTGGCATGAAGGTAGGAAACATGTCAAAAGCAAAGAATTACCTCAAACTCAAAGTTTTAGTATTTAAAACCTAAATACTTTGGGTATTTTAACTAATGTGATTGTCAGTACATACTTGTATAGTTATTTCATTGCCTAAATTATGTTAATATGTATTATATATCCATGCTTCTATACATATTTGATTTCCTAAATTATGTCGATCTTTATATTGTATGTTCATGTATATTGTCTTTCATTTATTAGGCTACAACTTGATTAAGTTAAGTAGTCATTTAAAATCCTATGGTACTACACACATTCTCAATGAAATGAGAAGGGTAAAAATACTATAAACACTTAGAACGTACAAAATATGTGGAAGTACTCTAGAGAAGAGAACTTCAGTAGTAATAAGTTGTCTCCTCCAACTTTAATACACAACCCCTTAGGATGTTTAAGGCATTTCAATACTGAGGACTTGTCTTTGCATGCCCTTATTGAATGCCTATGACCATAGTGTTGAAATTGTCTTCCATGTTCGACTTCAATAGTAATAGGTTTATTACTTATGTCACATGGAGTGTTGCTGTTTTGGCTAAGTTTTTATTTGTTTGGCTTGTCACAGAACATGGCCCATTTTCCCAACCATCGTGGATGGATGTACGACCGTTGTTATAGTGGAAGGAGAGGTTTGAAAGAATCTTTTGTCATCGGAGTTGAAGAGTTCGTGGAGACGGCACGACGATATCAATATTATGCCCTTGATGGAGGGATTCGATGTCCATGCATCAAGTGCGAATGTACAAGCATTCTGAAAGATGAAGTCGTCAAAGTTCACCTTTACCAAAAAGGGTTCATGCCTAATTACACGGTTTGGACATTTCATGGTGAAGAAATTCCTTCGACCTCCACTGCAGCTGAAAAACGGCTTGCATCAGGTTCGAATGCTATTGTAAATACATCTGAGATAGGTCAATTTGCCTATATGCAAGAGATGGTCGACAATGCTCTTCGTCACCATGCTGAACAAGCAGACGATAGTCATGATGAAGAACCTCCAAATGAAACGACGCAGAGGTTTTACAATTTACTGACACAGGCAAATCTACCTGTATTTGAAGGTTCATCTGAGTCAAAATTGTCAGTGTGCATTAGACTCATGGCTGGGAAATCTAATTGGAATGTTCCCATTCAAGCAGTGGACTTCTATACAAAACTGATGTTAGATTTGACACCACCAAACAATTTCATGCAGAAGAATTATTACCAAGCCAAAAAATGTGTTTCAAAGTTGGGATTGGATGTCAAGAAGATTGATTGTTGTGTTAATGGATGTATGTTATTCTATGACAATGATAGTGGCAAAAATGATGCATTGTTGGTTGAATGCAAGTTTTGTGGCTCACCTCGATATCAGACAATGCATGCTGGACGGAGGCAAAAAAAACCAATTCCATTAAAGTCCATGTTCTACTTGCCTATAATTCCAAGATTACAAAGATTATTTAGGCACAAATGTTCGGGGATCAAACTCCACCGTCACTGGTTTCTCATTAACCCGACGGGATGTGACATTAGGCATCCGAGTCATAGATATACCCCCTCCTCCCGTCAGACCTGATCCAGAGCTCGTCATATCTGTTTACAAAGTGTTAGTAGATTATATTTAGAACAGACAAAATAAATAAATTGTACAAGTAATTAAAACAATGCTAAGACACATATTTATCCCATATGCCTTCGTTGTGATCACATCGAGTTTCATCTATTTCACCTGGTACATCATCGACCTTATTTTCAATGGTTCTTGATGAGAAGGAGCTTGTCTCAAGTATATCTAGAGAGTCTTCATCATCAGTTGTGTGCATGGCTCTGCCTTCCAATACCACTGACCATTTATGATTCACTGGGTCAGTGACATAGAATATTTGTCTTGCTTGACTAGCCATAATAAATGGTTCATTCGTGTAACTCATTTTGTTAAGATCCACCAAAATGAATCTGAGATCTTTTTTCACCACACCAGAATTACTTTCAACCCATTTACACTTGAAAACTAGAACTCTAAAAGTGACATAATCAATTTCCCAAATTTCTTATATTATTCCAAAATAACTGATTGATGCTATAATTGGATTGTTATCCTTGGAACTGGAAAAGTGTACAACCTCAGCTTGTAGGGTAACTCCACTATTTGAACTCTACTTTTATCGTTTTCCTCCTTTGAATAGAATAAGTAATTGTTTATGTAATAGCCGCCGAAAGTGATCACATCAGTGTTAGGTCCACGAGCTAGTCTCAATAGATTTTCAGAAACATTCGGAGTCGCATAAATCTTTTTCTTAAACCAAGCTAAAAAGGATTTGTTATGTTCATTAAGTGTCCACTTTTAACTTATACGTGGATGTGCTGACTTAATTTCATCAATGTGTTATGAAATGTAAGGAATAACATCCTCTGTGTTGTTTAAAATGTACAAATGTGCTTGATTAACATCTTTTCCACTAACACTTTCACTACAAAAAAGAAGGGCATTACCGAAGGCCAGAAGCCCTCAGAAACAGTCGGAAACCGTCGGTACAAGGTAATTACAGACGGCTTATTGACGACCAAAGAGCCCTCGGTTAATCACTTGTCGCTAAGATTTACTGAGGGCTTCTGCCCTTCGGTAATTACCGAAGGGTACAAGCCTTCGATAATTACGGAAGGGCGCATGCCTTCGGTAATTACCCAAGGGCACAAGCCTTCAGTAATTACCTAACATGTGTAATTACCGAAGGGCATAAGCCTTCGGTAAGTTCGAGGTAGATCCATGGCACAATTGTATTTCTTATGAAACCCTAAAAACCTGTATAAATTGTTCGCAACACAAACAGACCTGCATAACATTTTCGAATAACATATAGACCTGCATAATGTGCATCTCAATGATGCAATCATTGATCAGAATGACAATATAACATCAGAATCATCCAATCATCCATAGAACATGTATTTATAAATAAAACATTATACAATGTAACATAATGATGTTCTAACATCCAAATCATCCAATTGATCTAACATCCAAATGATATATCTAAACTCCAAATGTTCTAATATCCAAATGTTTCTATAACAACTAAAAACAAAATAAAACTAATAATGTACATAGTTATCATCAGAATGATCTTCATCATCCTGCTCCTGTGTAGATGGCTGGACTGGTTTGGGTTGGACTAATGTCGGGTGGACTGATGAGGGTTGGACTGTTGTGGGCTGTTGAGGGACAGCGGGTAATGGGGAGGGTCGTGGCTGGGTCGGAGGGATATTGAATTGATCCTGTGAAGTCTCAAGCATTACTCTCATGATCAGGGCCTTAAAGTTTCTAAATTTTGCTCTCAAATCAGTGATTTCCTGGTCACGTTGCTCTAGTGCCTGCGTGAGGCGGACAATAGTCTCGTCAGTAGTAGTGGTGGAAGAAGAAGGTTGGTGCTTCAGAGTACCTCCTCTCGATGTTGTATAGTTTGCAACAAGTTGTCCTGCACCGTACACTTGTCCCTTTTTCTTCCCTCCAACGATGTCGACCCAGCACTGTGTCCTACGGATGTCGTCTTCTTCATTACTTGCATCATCCGGTGTAGGAGCTGACCCATGTTAAGATCTAACCTGTGAAAGTCTCGTAGAAAATTCTTCCTGTTCAAACATTAAAAGCAATGTTAGGGAATGATAGAATAACATAAATGAAAAGTTACTAATAGTTCTAGTGTTATTTGGTTACATGATTCTTCCGAGATCTTTCATCAACGAATTCATTAGTGCCCTTCCGAACATGAGTCTGTGCAAAGACCTCATCAACATGGACCGCCCGTCCCAGAGCTTGTGCCTATCACATAATTTATAGTTACATACATATGAAATAGAAAATACATAACTTATATATGAAAGAAACAGAAAAGTAATGAAAGTTTACCATACGAATGACATGCTCATGAATCGTGATCGATCCACCAGTATAAAAACTTTGCTCGCGTGTCTCGATCACTTATCCATCCAGATAGGCTTGCATTTCTTGTAATCCGGGCAACCTTCTCTTTTCCTCTTGATGATGACGATGGAGAAGCCATTTCTGAATAGAATTCTAGGAACGTCTTTCACAATCTCGACTTCTTAACTTCATAACTTTTCTACTAAAAAAATACAAAGGAGACGTCGAATTATAGAGGGCACCGACGTATTAATTATCAGCCAGAAGACAAAGAGTTAGTAAAAGACGTCAAATTTAGGGATATTCGACGTTTTCTTTTCATCCTCCCGTCATCCTATTTTTCATTTTCCTTTATAAAATCGCTCATAACCTCCCATTATCATTATATTTCAGTACAATATTTACATTTTAAGATAACCTCCCATTAGAAATGCAACGTTACCGATATTCGAGGTTTTCTTCTTTTTTTGTGCTTTCGTCGGTGAAATTTAAAGAGAATAAAATTTTATTTCATTAATTTAATTTCATATGGAAAATAATAATAATAATATTTTATGAGAATTGAATTTAGTTATAGATCACAATAATTAAAATCGTAATAAATATTATTATATTATTTAAAGTAATTTGAAATGAATGTTTTAGGTTAAATATAAGTATGATTATACTAAAAGAATTTGATTCATTTTTAAATTATAATACCATATGTTTGAGAAAGAAATAAGTTGACTGATAAAGTAAAGGTCTTGTACAGTAACTGGTTAAGGTTTCCTGGGAGATACACAATTGAAAGATTATATGTGCATGAGGGACTGAATAAAGAAGAAAAGATAACAACACACATTCTTGCTTGGGTGATTTTACCTGCTAGACCTAAGTACAAGACAGAATGACAACTGAAGATGTTTTTCAGTTGTATGCCATCAAGAATGATGTTCCTACCAATTGGGTGGAAGTAAGAAAAGATCATATGATTGATGCAGGAACCAAACATGCACGACATCTACCATATGTTTTATTATCAGCAAAATCCTGACCCTTCAAGGTGTGGATGTTAGTGGTGAAAAGAAAATGCTCTTGTAACTGCTCAAATGTTATAAATCGAAACACCTTGACTTCCATTGGCCTTGTGAAGACCACAAAGGGATGATGCTTCAAGGATGAAGAGAAAATGGTTCAAAGTTCTGGAAGCACACCTGCACTAAATGAAGTTCGCACCAACTTCGTCCCTGAAACCAATTTTGAAAGATTTGTTGTTGAGAAACTCAGGAGACTCGAATAGAAGATAGACGCTCTGCATGAGAAAAAGAATAAAAACGATTCTTCAACTGAAGATTCAAGTGAAGAGTCTAGTGAGGAGGATTCGATGGAAATATTCTGAATTAGAATAGAGGCTTAGAATTTTAGTATGGAGTCGATTTTGTGTTTTTGTTTTGTGTCTGTTTTGCTTCTAATATGATTGTAATCACTATGAATATGAATGAAATTGTACTACTTGAAACGAAATCCAAATTGTTAACTTATTTCTTATGTTTTCTATAGCTCTTCCCTGCGTCACCCTAACTTTTCTGATGACCTAGGAAGAGCTATGAGGAAACATAAAAAATATGATATCAGAGTGATAAGTTAAAACTAAATTTTATAAGTGGAGGACTAGATCAAGGATGCGCAAGTGTATTTAAAAAAGTGGACTTGATCTTTGACATCGACTTTTACAATATATGCAACGTAACATTCATTTTTTCCTATTTTTAAAAAAAAAACCCATAATAACATTAAACAAAGGAAAGATATGAAAATATAACCACGAAAAGTATATATTAAAATTTCAAACAGTTCAAACATACAAAAATATACTAAAATATATTAAAATATTACATTAATTTCAGAAAAATTAACTAAAACGGACTCATCTTCCTAATCTGAGTCAGATGTCTCCATAGACTCATCTTCTGTTGTGTCGTCTTCATCATCAGATTCACTTGCTGAGGGAGTTATGAGAGCATTGTCTTCATCTTATTTCTTGTGAATCATGATCAGAGACTTTCAACTTTCGAAATTCTTGTTGAAAGCATTCGAAATTGAGCCACAATAATTCTTTCAAACTCAGTCTGTGGAGTGAAGGTAGAAGGAGTTTTGTCAACATCCTTGAACACCCAACCATCTTTTGTTTTCTTTAGACCATTATGCCTCAATGCCGCTTTTCCTATTTCATTTGATTCGGTGCACCAAATTTTGTTTTTACCAGTAAGATCAACTTGATGATGCTTCAATACACGGCTGATAAAAACACCATATGGCAGAATATGTCCATGACTACTTGCAATTTCAATCATGTGCTCACTCATGACAGCAACCCAGTTGGTTGGTATCCGGGTTTTTATGGCATGAACCAAAAATAAATCTATAGTAGTTAGACGATCACGTAAACATCTTCCAAGTAGTATTACCCAAGTAAGTACAAAAGCACACATTTTTTTTTCATTTTCAAACCATCAAGTAGATACGACTTGTATACCTTTAGCCTTGTTGGACTTCTCAGATATTCCTTATAAATTTTCTTCTTGTTGGTCCATTGGTTGAGTTCAGAATTTCTTTCATGAGACATGAAGCCATCTGCTTTGAGACCAGTAAAAGATAACCATATCTCGTCATCAATTTTAATATCGACACCTTTTACCCGAGAGCATATAACACCATCGACAACCTTCAAATTATGGTAGAAGACATGTACCAGTCAGGATAGCAATCACCAGTCATTTCTACAAATTTTAGAAGACCAACATCTACAAGCCATTCTTGAAAGATAAACCCCTCCTTTCTGAATAATTCCACATCCAGGAACTTGTGAGGGGCCACTTTGAAGAGTTTTATTTAACATCCAAATTTGTATCGTTCTTCGTCATCACTGATCCACCCATTTGGACTAGCATTTCTTAGAAGGTGTGTAGCCTTCTTTCCATGTCGTGAAGATGAAGATGCCATCTGAGAACAGGATTTAGACATTTACAGGAAGGGTTTAAGAATTTTGTTTCTGACAATGATACATGATAGATTTAATCAAACTATATGACAATTTATTTGCCTGCAGAAGTATTCATTTTTAAACCTTGAAGTTTGTCGTCGAATTTGATTTCTATTTGGTGTCCTATATCTTTTACTTGAACAAGAAACTACATTAAAAAAAACACACGAATTAAATAAGAAAAAAACCAAAAAAACAATGGAGAATGTTTGTGAAACGCACTCAGTGTTTTCTAAACTAAAGAGTTACAAACCCTAGAAATGTGAAAGATGTTACAAAATCTGATTAGAAAAAAGGAAAAATAATAAAAAAGAGATTAACCTTTTGGCTTCTGACTGGTCCATAAAACGTCGAAGCCTTAGAAGAAGATGACGTGAATTGAGTTACTTTATGCACATAATAAAACGTCGAATAGGAAGTGGTCCGTCGTTAATATTCAGTGGGACATCGCAATAGAGTTTGTTTTTTAAATTCATAAGTGTTAACATTTTCCTTTGGTTTCTACCATGCTTTCATTGTTAACAAAGAAATGTCTTCGTTTAGTGAGAATTCATTTTGTGTTGTTACCAGAGGTTTTGAATTGAGTTTATAAATATAATGCTTAACTCTATACAATTGCACAGTTTTATCATTTTTTAATAATTCATTTTATCGGATGTTTTAAAAGAAAAAATTAAAAACATAATTGCAAAAAAAAACGTCGTTATATGCCTAATGTTGGTCGCTCCTTTTTTTTATTTTTCCTTTTTAACCTCCAATAACACGTCTATTTTGAAAATATTGGACGTCCTCTATGGCGTCTGTTTTTGAAATTATTTGAAGGAGTTTATGAATTTTATGAATGTTGTAGCGTTTTGAAAGGCCTTGGAGTTGTTACAAGTTAACACAAAGAAACCTTGGAGTTGCTAAAAGAAATTTTATAAATGGATGTCTACATAAATAATTACTTTTGGGAAAGGCCTGAAATGGGCTTCAATAATAAAAGACAGTCTATGTAAATGATATATGGGAAAATGCAGTTTGCTGCTAGAAACGAAGAGGTTGTCAATTTCTTCAGACTTCCAAATTGTCTTTTTGTTTTAATGCTTTTTCCTTTTTCCTTTTTAAATTCCCATAGAACGTCTAACTCTACGGGGTTTCAATGTGAAAGGCATTGGAGTCATTATGAGCATTAATATTGTGCTGTTACCAAAGGGATGTCCACATTATTTGGGAATTACATAGGGACATCATTTGTCCTTCAGTATTTGACGTAAAATTATTTGAAGGATTTCTAAAAGAAATCCATTATTACGTAGGTTATAAATGGAAACGAAACAAAGGAAAAACATAATAACAATAAACATACAAAAAAAATGAAAATCAAACCACGAAAAGATCCGCAAGATTGTTAAAATGTAGAAGGATTTTTGTGAATGGAGGTTGTAGCGTTTTGAAAGGGTGCAAAATCAAAATCTTTCACCCTTTTTCTTTGTTAAAATGTGGAAGGATTTTTTTGAATAAAGTCTGTTTTAAATTCATAAGTGTTAACATTTTTCTCTGGTTTGCTACCATGCCTTCATCGTTAACAAAGAAATTTCTTTGTTTAGTAAAGGAAATGACAGCAAACCAACGGAAAAAAGTTAACATGAATTTGTTTACAGAAGTTCTGTAGTTCAGTGAAGGAGGAGTAGCGTTTTGAAAGGATGCGAAATCCATATCTATCAACCTTTTCCTTTGGTTTTCTATACTCCTTCAAGCTTTTTTGTGTCCTTGAAGGAGATAACAAAAAACACAAAGAAAAAAATTAACAGATGGAGTTCAGAGCAAAAATTTTATAAATGGATGTCTACAGGTTATCTAAGGCTCCGAAACTGTATTTATAGAAAACAAGAATAACTGCTAGCTGAAATATACAACGTCCTTCTTTTGTTACGGTTGACCTCATATTAATTAAATCAATATATAGTATTTATTTATTTTGTATTGGACGTCGACTGCTTCCTTAGTGACATTATGTGATTACGACAATCACGTCCAACCCCAACTTGTTCGACGTTCTATATTGTTTTAAACGTCGACCCCATAAATTTTGGGACGTTATTTTTAGTTTATAAGAGAAAAGAAATCAAGAATAAAAAAGGGATTTACACTTTGGCTTCATGTTGCCATATAAAACGTCGAATATTTGTCATGGTTGACGTCAAATGTGGGTAGGAGTAATATTGTTGGAAGCAAACCACTATTTCATTATTTTTTTATTTTAAATTGAACGTCGGATGTTTTTTAAGTTGACGTTATGTGATTCTAAGGCCAAACATTCTCATTAATATTTTTCCCAATATCTTAGAAATTGATAATTCCAACATATAATGACCATATGATGTCAGAAAGTATAAATCCGACGTTTGAATGCAAAAATGTCATCGGTCATTTTTTAAGTTGGCATTTTCATATTACGACATTGAATGCGAAACGTCAAAGCCCTTTTATGTATTCATAATTGTGAACGTGTTCGTAGTCTAGGTTTGGGTCCTTGCCCATTTAAAGTCTTTGGAGTCATTGCTCGTTATCATAGTGGATCATCTTCAACTTCTTCTTTTTATGTTGAATTACAAACTCGGGTTAATGAATATTTTATCTATATTTACTTGGTTTGTTTCTTTTATTATTAACTTTCAGGTATCATTTTTCTTACTTTCTAAATAAATTTTTCTAATACAAGTATCTTCATTGATATCACAAGTCAATGAAATGAAGGCAATAACGACATTTATGTTGCAAAATTATCAGAGTTAATTACCTTCACATTTTGTCATATTTCAACCATCATAGGTAATAATTGCTAAATTTTTTTATTCAATTTTTTTAAATATATGACGTACTAACTATTATGTTATATTGTAGATATCTTATCAAGGAAGTGTATCAAACGATGAACGTAACGAAAAAGAAGAAAATTAGACATTGTTATTGAACATCTGTCTCTTTAGTTTTTAGTATTGAACATTGTTATTGAACATTGCTATTGAACATTGTTATCGGGGGTTTCTGAAACCCATACAAGTAGTGGCGGTTTTGAAAACCCCGGTTAGTTGGGACGGTTTATTAAAACATTTGCAAATAGTGGAACTTTCCACAAATACTATGTAAATAATGACAGTTTGATCAAGACTCCAACAAATACCGATTGTTTTCTTCAAACCCTGAAAATTGCAATGGTTAGAGAAAAAACCGTTGGTAATTACTTAACGAAGCAACTATTTTTAACGGTTTCGTAATTGCGAAAAATCTATTTCTTAATTATTAAAAACGTCGATAACGTTAAAAATAACTCCTGATAAAATTGCATATTTTTGTAATGTCTAGTAATTCAAAAATTAAATAACTGTGGGAATATAAAATAAATATCCATGACATAGAAGTGTAGGTTTAGTATTTTTATTTATGAAAGCTTACATAATTCAAATGAAGCACATCAGTCATTCCATTTATAACATTTGTGTTCCTTTGGAATCCTGTATCTACATGGTCCATCTTTATGTATATACCATTGAAAGAATTTACCCCAATCAATATCCCTTTTTTGGTCGTATGCATCATAATAAAACAAAGGACCATTTCCCCATTGAAACGAACAAAAGAAAAGAGTTTTCCCAAAAAAGTTAGGTTCAAAACTCCATTGGAAGCTTTGCTTAAAAGGGAGAATGTGGAATCCAATATCATCATTTTTGGATTTGCAGTGAACGTTTAGATTTTCTTTTCCCTCCAAACTATTCGTAATTTTCACAGTAACCTTTGCCCATGCCAACGTGAGCATGCACAACAATAGAACGCTTTTCATGAACACAGACATTGCGAACTGACAATTTCTTTTGCTAATGAATCTGTTATATATATACACTGAAAAACAATTGCCTAACGACGAAGGACAACAATGTCTTTTTACTATTGTATTTGAGCTGAGCTAAAAAACACTGATTATAAAATTTTAATTATAGGATAACATTTATTTAAAGTTTACTCTTTTAATTTTTGTGTTAGTTAATCAATTAATTAATTCACATTTGGTAAAAATAATTTGATAAGAAAACACTTATTTCAAATGTTTTTTTCTTTATAATCTTCTCTCACCCTTAATTATTTATATTCTGTTACTCTTTTAATTGTTGTGCTAAATTAATTAATTCAGTTCATATAGTTGATATAGATGAGTGACGGTCATGTCATTTCTTAATACAGTTGGAATTGAATAATTATTATTTTCACTTTTAGCACAATGATTATTAATTTTCCTTCTACAAGACAAAAACTAATGAATGTAGCACAACAGAGTATTAAAATATGCATAATTAATGGTAAGAGAATATTATAAAAAAGAATTTGGAATAAATGTTTCTGTATAATTAAAATTATTTGTACCTATTAAATGTAAATTAATTAATTAATTAACCCAAAACTAAATGAGAAAAAAGTATCAATATTTAATTTTGAAAAAAATATTATACTATGTTTCCTTACAATTAAAATTAGTGTTAGGAATAAATTTAAATCAATTAATTAAGTAATTAACACAAAAATAAAAAAGTAATAGAACATCAATAATTAATGGTTTAAAAAATATTATACTATAAAAGAAATGTTTTTTGAAATAAATGCTTTTCTATAAGTAAAATTATTTTATCAATTAAATTTAAATGAATTAATTAATTAATTAACATAAAAATTAAAAGAGTAATAAAATATCAATAATTTATGATAAAAAAAATAGTATAATAGAAAATAAATTTGTAATAAATATTTTCTTATAATTAAAACTACTTTGATAAATAAAATTTAGGGAATTAATTAATTAAAATCAAAATTAAAAAATAATAAAATATTAATCAATAATTCAAAATTAAAAATACTTAGATCTCTTTAACCGAAGAATTTTACCCACTAAATTTATAATTTTAACTATTGACAAATTTTATTAATAGAAAAATTTATTAGTAATATATTTCATTATCGAAAAAAATTCACTACTGAATAAAATATATATTATTAGAAATTTCGTGGATAGAATATATTAATTAATCAAATTTATCAGTAAAGTTATTTTCGTTGATAAAATTTTATTATTAATTCCAATTTTTTTTATTAAATATAAAATAAATCTCAGAACATGTGATTCTGCGTTATTGTTTTCTTTTCTTTTTCTAGGTACTTTCTGTTATTTTTTTTTTCGCACTTCTTCAACTTTCCTTCTTTATATTTGTGTTTTCATTTTTATATCTTATAATTTGATCATGTTAAACAGAGAAAATCTGTTTGTATTTTGTCAGACTTTGAAACAAAATAAATTTTTATCTAGGTTAAAGGTTCTATATTTTATATTTTTTATGATTTTGTCGTTATGTATAAAAAAAATATTTTTTACTAGCCACTATTTTGTAACCGTTAAATATAAGCTCAAACTATTACTATTACTGTTAATTTTTTTTATCGCTATAATTGTTTTCTATTATTTTTAATTTAATTATTAATTGTGTTATTTTTTGTTCATCTTCATTCTCATAATATTTGTTTATATTGCTTTTATAGTTCTTTTCATCATTATTCTTAGATTACCTACTTAGATTTACATTAAGTAGTCAATTCCTTCCCACGCTATCGTGGAATTAACCCTGCCAGAGATTACATGTTTTGTGTGATTATTAATCAGTTTTGACTTTAGTTTTATGTTTTTAATTTTTATTATTTTTGTTATTTTTATTTTTTGTTTCTAATTGGGTGTTCTAGTGTTTTGTTGTCTAGTATATGCAGGTACAATTCGGACTAGTAGATTTTCCTTCAAAGTATTTATAATCTCTACAGTAATTCCTTTTGCTCATTTCAACGTAAGCATGCACACCAAGATAATAATTTTCGTAGATAGAGACATTGCAAATTTTGACAGCTCTTTTTCTGGTAATGAAGGACAAAAACAATGTCCTAAAGTTGAAGGACAAAAATATCTTTTCATTCTTGTATTTGACCTAAATTACTGAAAAAAGCATTTATTCTAAAATTTTAATTATAGGATAACATTTATTTAAATATTACTCTTTTAATTTTTTATGTTAACTAATTAATTCATTCATTCACATTTGGTAAAAATAATTTGAGTTATAAGAAAACATATTGAAATTATCTTTCTTTATAATCTTCTCTCACTATTAATTATTTATATTATACTATTCTTTTAATTATTGTGCTAAATTAATTAATTCAATCCATATAATTGACATAGATGAGTGGCGGTCATGTCATTCCTTAATAGGGTTGGAATTGAACAACTTTCAATTTCACTATCACAAAATGATTATTAATTTTATTTGTAAAAGACACAAAAGGTTTTTATAAAGGAAATACTTGCAATATTATAAAAGAATTTGGAATAAATGTTTTGGTTTAATCATTCACTAAGTCCCTATTTTCGCATGGAATCTCAATTTCGTCCCTTTCTTTCTGAAAATATCAATTGGGTCCCAATTTTATGAAAATTGCAACAAATCGATCCTTTCCGTTAAATACTGTCAAACGGCGTTACGGTGTGTTTGACGTGGCACGCTGCGTTGGACGTGTTATCTGACGTGGTTGAAGAGAGCAGGAGCAGTGGGGCACGTGTATAATGAATATTTTATAGGTAAAAAGAAAAGAATTGTTTTATAAGTAAAAAGCACGTGGATATGGAATTAGGGATTCTTCTGTCTCAATACTTCTAGGGTTCGGTTCGTGCAGATCGAATTAGGGATTAAGGTTTCGTGCAGATCGAATTAGGGATTCTTCTCTCTCAATACTTCTAGGGTTCGGTTCGTGCAGATGGAATTAGGGATTAAGGTTTCGTGCAGATCGAATTAGGGATTCTTCTCTCTCAGTACTTCTAGGGTTGGGTTCGTGCAGATCGAATTAGGGATTGAGGTTTCGTGCAGATCGAATTCTTCTGAGTACTTCTACGGTTTAATCGAAGTTGCGGTTGAAGATGCATCCCTGCTCGTCTTCGTCATGCAGCGGGTGGCGGAAGCAAGATAGTAATGTGGTCTGTGGTGGTGCTCGAGGAGTTAAGAACAGCAATGGTAGTCCGTTGTGCTATTGTGGGATGAAATGTGTTATCAGAACTGCAAGAACAGTGAAGAACAGAGGCAAGCAATTTTGGGGCTGCCCTAAGTTCAAGGTAAGGTTTTTTGTTGGGTTTTTCGTTGTTCTTATTTTCAGTTCCAGGATGCCCTGATTGGTGTTTTGTTGTACAGAATGGTGGTGAAGATGGTGGTTGCAATTATTTCACATGGTGTGCAGATCATGGGGTTATTGAAACGGAAACCAGTGCAAAGTGTGAAGGCAAGTCTGAGTCTTTGCTGAACAGAGAAGCAATGGAAGGTGGATGGAAGATTATAAGTGATTTGGACTGTTTTGTGAAGAAATTGGGAAATAGGCTTAATGTACTGTTAGGGATTGTCTTTGTTCTTGTTGTGGTGAACATTATTGTACTTACAGTAGTATTTTTTCGTTCACCATCACCATGATTTCATTGTACTTATGATGGGATGTACTTAGAATGCAATGAACCAAAGTTATTTTGACTATAAAAGTTTGTATTGATTATGCATTGGTAATAGTAAGCGTTCGGTTATAATGAGGTATTCTTAGGTTTAGCTTCTAAGCGTTCGGCCTTAAATTGATATTCTAAGTTTGAGTCTTAAACGGTCGGTCTGATGTATTAGTGATTATAGCGTTCGGTCATAAGCTAACTTTGTTAGGTTTAAATCCAGAACGTTCGGTTTTTGGGTATAAGTGAGCGTTCGGTTTTAAGTTGGTTATTCTTAAGTTTTGAATGTTGAACGATCGGCCTTGGGATATTAGTGACTATTGAGCGTTCGGTTAAGTTTTGATTTAAGTACCGTTCGTTCTTAACTTGGAATTCTTGGGTAGCAATCTTGAGCGTTCGACTTTAAGTGTTCGGTTTGAATCTTGGACGTTCGACCTTGGTTTAATTGTGTTTGTGAGCGTTCGACTTTAAGTGGGTATAAGCGTTCATTCTTAACTTGGAATTATTGGGTAGCAATCTTGAGCGTTCGACTTTAAGTGTTCGGTTTGAATCTTGGACGTTCGACCTTGGTTTAATTGTGTTTGTGAGCGTTCGTTCTCGATGATTTTAATTGTCAGTTAGCGAGCGTCCGTTCGGTTTTAATGTGGGTTGAATCTTAAAGCGTTTGTTCTGTGTGGTAGTGTTTGTGAGCGTTCGGTTTTGGCCTTTTGTTATAGTAGTGATTGTAACGTTCGGCAGACTCGAGTAACTTGAAGGCGTTCGTTCCTTATATGTAATGTTGATTTTGCATGTTTTCTCAGTTAGCGAGCGTCCGTATGTAGCGTTCGGTTTTAATTAAGCTGAAGTTCCTACATAAAAGTGCTGTCATACAGACCAGAATATTACATCAGTTATCAACATGAAGTTCCATCAGTTAATATCAACTGCAGTACCAGAAATATTACAAATTTGCATCAGTTAATTCCTACTGTCTACTACGGTTGATTCCCAGAGTGATGTGCTGATGTACTGGGCTGATGTGCTGATGTACAGAATATTTCAGATTGTTGAGTGGATGGAGTTGCTTGGGTTGCTGATGTACTGGGCACAGTTCCTGGTTGGGTTGCTGATGGGCAACGAGTTCTGTTATGGCCATGTTCTCTACATATGCCACATCTCTTTTGCAAGCCGGATTTGGTCATTCTTGATTCATCCTTCCTCATTTCCCATTGCTCTAGCCTTCGTTTTCTCTTTGGTCGTCCAGGCATTACTCTTTTGTGTGGTGGAGAGACATCAGGATATAGAGTAATGTTCCACATGTTGGCTCCATTTAAGGGATATATGATTGTTGAATATGTCTCCTCATATTTGGACTTCATGTAGCAAGACTCAATAAATTGTTGTCCATCAATGTTGAGGAACTTCATTGCAGCCAATGAATGACAACAGGGGATTCCAGTCATCATCCAAGTTCTGCATGTGCATGAGGACTCATCTAGGTTGACTACAAACTTATCTCCATTGTTAGACATGTGACGAACTTCGAATAGCTTGTTGCCTGACCAACTGTGTACAAGAAGACAACAATAATTATTAGGCACAGTAGTAAATTAATATATAACATAGAAGTGGTTACTGAAATTTACCTAGGAATCCAATTTTTAGTTAAATGACATTCCTTTCTAAATCTGGATAGAATCTTGGGACAGATGGATCCAGTAAATGATGATAGGCTTGACCTGTTCTTTGCCCATCTTTGCATGAGGTAAAGCCGTATCGTCTCCAACATCGTAATGATGGGTTTACTCCTGGCAGAAACGAGGACACTGTTGAAGCCCTCACTCATATTGTTTACTAAGGTGTCAGATTTAGCTCTTTCAGTGAACCTTGATCTTGACCAATACCTACAACAAATAATACAATTATTATTAACATTATATGAATAAGGAATTATGTTATACTTTTGAAGACTAACCTTGGAGGGATGGCAATCAAATGCTTATAAGCATCTTCGTTTACTGCTCTTATGTTTCTCATTTCCATCTCCCATGTTTGTGGATGTGTGGCTGTAGCTGCCCTCCACATTAAACGCTTCAGGTTTTTACCAGGGTATTTCTTCCTGAAGTTGGCATACATATGCCTCACACAAAACCTTTGATCAACTCCAGGAAGCAATTCATCTATTGCATGAAGTAGACCCTGCAAACAATATACAAGTAACGAATACAGGCAACAAATACTTAACAACCTCAAATTAAAATGTACAAATTAATATTACCTTCTGCTGGTCTGATATAAAGGTAAATGTGGAACAAATTTCAGCCCCTCCAAGGTCATCTACCAATAGTTCCAGGAACCACTTCCATGACTCCTTGTTCTCAACTTCAACAACACAGTATGCAATTGGCAACATCTGCTCATTCCCATCTCGGCCCACAGCTGTTAACAACTCACCACCGTACTTACCTTTCAAAAATGCTCCATCTAAACCAATAATTGGCCTGCATGACATAAAACTGTCTTTGCAAGCCTTTAAACATACATAGAATCTCTTGAAAATGACTTTACCCCCCACATCCTCAACCTTTAGTTTCACTGTTGACCCAGGATTTTTGGCCACCAACTCATGGGCATAATCATATAACCTTTTATATTGTTCTTTGAAAGAGCCATCAATTTGCTCTGTTGCTATGTTTTTGGCCCTATAGGCCATACACCTAGAAATACCAATGTTCCATTTCCTTTGAATTTTTTCCCTTATATCCACACCCTTAACTGTTGGACTATCTCTAATAGTTTTGTGTATCTTTTTGCTCAACCACTTGGCATCAATTAATTTAAGGTTGAACTCCCTGCTACAGGTATGGTTGTCCACCATTGTTCTCAACTGCCATGTTTTCACTGCCTTCATATAACCAAAATATAACTTCCAAGGGCATTCACCTTTTGCACCCACACACTTCAACCTGATTCTTTCTTTATCATTCTTGACAAAGTGTATATTTCTTCCATTATCCAACGCATAATCTTTTATAGCCTCCACAATGTCTTGCTTTTCAGCAAAATATATCCCAACTTTCCACTTAAAGTCAACCATACTTTTTGGCAACACAAATGTTGGAAAACTCCCATAACCCTCTACACTAGAACATGGTCCACTAGAGTCACTTTCT
This sequence comes from Vigna umbellata, assembly GCF_029865625.1. Classification (NCBI taxonomy): domain Eukaryota; kingdom Viridiplantae; phylum Streptophyta; class Magnoliopsida; order Fabales; family Fabaceae; genus Vigna; species Vigna umbellata. The sequence continues at coordinate 1,805,518 of NC_142173.1, read as the reverse complement.
GCTCCACTAATTAATTGTTCAGATTCCCACTCATCATCTGATAAACCTCTATCACAACCAACATTTGACATACTTTCTACTCCACTTTCTGGTCCACTAATTAATGGTCCACTAGAGTCATTTGACATACTTTGGACTTCCACTTCCACATTTCCCTCCAAGTCTGCATGTATATCATCATCTATATCACAACCAACATTGATATCAACAAGCCCCTCCAACCACTCATTATTTCCATCACCACTACCATTCTCAAAAGAGGAATTCCAACTTCGAATTTCCACATCTGCTTCAACTTCATTCTGTTCTACACCTTCATGTTCACCATCACCATCAACCTCTTCCTCCATAACAGCCTCAACTTCCACTTCTTCACCATCCCCACCAACTTCCTGAACTTGTTCAACTACAACAACCTCTTCCTCCATAACAGCCTCAACTTCCACTTGTTCACCCATCTCTTCCAACACACAACCAACTTGTTCAACTCTAACATCCTCTTCCTCCATAACAGCCTCAACTTCCACTTCTTCACCATCATCACCAACTTCCTCAACTTGTTCAAGTCCATCAACCTCTTCCTCCATTACAGCCTCAACTTCCACTTCTTCACCCCTCTCTTCAACTTCTCCTTCATCATTACCAACATGTTCCAGCATATGTATGACTTCGGGTTCAGAAACAGGGTGTATCAAAAACACATGGACCTCACCATTCAGCCTAGCTAAATTAACCATATGCATGGCACCAGTGTCATCACACAGACGCTCTAACTTATCATCCAAAATTGAAGCCCCTCCTACAGAGTACCACATATCTTTAAGCCCATTGTATCCCAAAGACTTCACTACACTAACAATCACGAAATAACTCCAAACATCTGGGTCAAACATAAACCTAGATGTCTCCCCCCCTTCATACTTAAGCTTCCCATCGTTAACTAATTTCCCTCCATGGTGAAAGACAACCTCAATATCCTCATCCATGATGCAAAACACTATATATAAGTATTTGTACACCTATAATATAATCAAATCACGACAAAACATGTATTAAAACCGTAACCAAAACACACTCACACACATAGAAAATTATCACTTTAAACATGGGGGGCATGGGGGACCACAACATTGCAATAAAAAATGGAACACAATCCGACCAACGGGACCACAACATTGCAATAAAAAATGGAACACAATCCCACCAACGGGACCACAACATTGCAATCAAAAATAAAACACAATACATAGACGGGGACCACCACCCAACATCGCAAGATAAAGGTTTCTAACAAAACCAAACTTTTACTGACCTGGCCACTCCAGATTGCAACTGAAGAAGGTCCCACAACTCCGATGAGGACGACGACAACTGCACACTCCGATGAGGACGACGACAACCGAACCCTAGAAGTATTGAGACAGAAGAATCCCTAATTCCATATCCACGTGCTTTTTACTTATAAAACAATTCTTTTCTTTTTACCTATAAAATATTCATTATACACGTGCCCCACTGCTCCTGCTCTCTTCAACCACGTCAGATAACACGTCCAACGCAGCGTGCCACGTCAAACACACCGTAACGCCGTTTGACAGTATTTAACGGAAAGGATCGATTTGTTGCAATTTTCATAAAATTGGGACCCAATTGATATTTTCAGAAAGAAAGGGACGATATTGAGATTCCATGCGAAAATAGGGACTTAGTGAATGATTAAACCAAATGTTTTCTTGTAATAATTAGAGAAATTGAGACCAAGCTTCTTAGTTACCGCGCCTCTTTCATTAATTATTTTCATCTCTTCAACTTTGAGACTTCACTTTCTTGTATATATAAGTTGAAAAACAATGGCCTAATGTTGAACGACAAAAATGTCTTTTCACTGTTGTATTTGACCTAAGTCAAATGCATTAAGGCGTTTAATTAAAAACTTATTAAATTATATAATATTATGTCAAGACGATTGAAAACATTCCAAATTGGAGTGTAATTCAGACAGATAAGAAAAGAAACTTAAATAAAAAGTTTTAATTTATTGGGAAGAGTTTATTATTTAATTAAATGCATATTAGAGTAATGGATGAATAATTAATAAAAAAATTACTAAAGGATGTGTTATTATTATTTGATAGATAAATAAAAAAAATTAAACTGACTAAAATCTTTAATGAAATAAAGTAAACTTTACTAAATGAAAAGTTTATTGTCATATAAAATAGATAATGTACCTTTAGTCATTATGCATCGAAGGGATACGACAGTGGTTGTTTTTGGGTTATAGCACGATTCCAAAATCGAGATATATTCACACGAGGTAAAATGGTGGGACTTTTGCTCTCGATTCAAAATCGAAGCAAAAAAGGTTATGATTTTGCCTCGATTCAAAAATCTGAAACAGTAAACCAAAAAAAATTAGGTTTTTTGCTTCGATTGGATCAATAACCGAGGCAATAGACCATTTTCTATCTTGGTTGGATCTAGAATCGAGACAATAGACCCTTTTCTGCTTCAGTTGGATCCAGAACCGAGACAATAGACCCTTTTGTGCTTTGATTTTTACCATAACCGTTGTCTAAAGTTTAATTTTTTAAAAAAAAATAACAGTTTTTTTCTTCAACATTCCATATCATAGAAGCAATATATTATAGAAATAGACCTGCTTGCATATAATAATGAGTAATCCTTTTAGATTAGAATATATTTGGTTATTTCAGTGTTATATTCTTTAGTCATTTTTGCTTTGTGTAAGTAGAAGTTGTTTATTTTTTATGATGTTGTAATTTCACTATATTGTTATTTGTGTGGTTAATTCAACAATAAAATATTTTACCAGACATGGGGTTAACTATAAAAATGGTAAATCAAAAGAATACCAAATCATTTATATATATATATATATAATCAACAATAAAATAAAATATTAATAAGAGATTAAATTTTATAATACACTTACATTGAAATAAAAATTATAAAACAAATTCTTAAGTAATGTATTACTATGAAATAAAAAAGGTTTAATTACGGTTCCGTTCTTCATAATAGTCTTCCAATTTTTTATTTTTCTCAATTAGGTTCTAATTTTTAAAAAATTATATAATTTGATCATTTTTATTACTATTATATCAATGACGTTAAATATATCACATGTTCAATACTAACGAAAAAAAGTAAATCAATTTTTAAAAAATTGAGACTTAATTAAGAAAAATAATGATTGGGAGAGCATTTTGAGATTCTTTAATCAAAATGTGGATCAAAAGTGTAATTAAATCAATAAAAAAATAAATTAAGACATCATTAAAGAAAATGACAAATGAGAAGGAAAACAAAAAGGGGAGAAAAAGGAGGACAAGTGGTGAGCGCTACAATAATATTGTTGGCAAGAGGAGGAGAGAGAAGAAGAACATAAAAAAAAGGAAAAAGACAAAATTGTAATATTTATTGTTATATTTTATTGACAAAAAATATATTAATAATTATTGACAAATATTTTAATATGCCGATAAAATTGGTTGACTAATACTTTACTAACAAATTTTTTATAATAATAATTCAGCAACAGATTTTTGTACTTACTAACTTATTTCTGTCTATTGATAAATCTAATTTTTCTAGTAATTAAAATTATTATCCTCTTGTAACTCATAGCCAGTGCTCAAGAGATAAAAGAGTGTTGTTGAGTTTGTAGTAACGATTTATTTTTTACAAACATGCTTTTTTACATTACTTAAGTCAAACATACAACCTCCTATTTCAACTCGATGCTAAATTATAGCATGGAGATTTTCAAAATCGACTCAAACACAATGCTAATGCTAATTACAAATTAATTACTCTTAATCAAAGTTAAACAAATATGTCTTCTAAAAAAATTCTTTTTTACACATTTTTCTATTTTCTTAATTAGTTTATGTCGAAACTATTAATTATAAAATAAATGTAAGTTGAAGTATAAAATAATCCATGACATAGAAGATAGAAGGTTATTATTATTTGTCTTTATAAAAGCATAGATAATTAAAATGAAGCGGATGAGTTCCACTTATAGCATTTGCGATTAACTTTATATTCATATCTACATGGTCCATCTTTCATAATATACCAATGACAGTCTAAACATTTATCGAAATCCCTACTTTTCTTAAATGCCTCAAAATACAACAAAGAACCATTTCCCCATTGAACAGAACAAACGAACAATATTGTTCTGAGAAAGCCAGTTCCAAAACTAAATTTGTAGCTTTGGCCAATAGGGAGACTATGGAATCCAAGATCATCATCTTTTGATTTACAGTGAACATTTATAGTTTCACGTCCTTCCAAACTATTCGTAATTTCCACACTAGCTCGGTCTGCCCATGCCAATGTTAGCATGCACACCAACACAACGATTTTCACTAACATAGACATTACAAATTCTCACACTCTTTTTCTGTTCTTGAATATGTTATATATACACATCCTATAAACCTAAGGTTGAAGGACAAAAATGTCTTTTCACTATGTAATATGATGTCAAGATTATTGATTAGACTTGATTATATAATTAATGACATGGTAAGTTACAAGTAACTTGGTAACGAATTCATTTATTATTCGTTTCATTACTTATGAGATATCTCTTTAAAAATTATCTATAAATATTTTAAAACTCATGACTACATGGTAATATTCACAAATATTAAAAATTAAAATATTTTAAAATAAAATTTTAAAAAAATTATAAAAAGATATAAAATATAAAATAAATTAAAATTTATTTTAATTAAATTTATCTTAATAAAATATAAATTAATTTTAATTTTAATTAAATTTTATTTAATAAATTATAAATTAAATTTTTAATGTAAATTTTAGTGGATAATGAATATTTACGAATAGGGATAATATGATACTCCCAGATATTAAAATATTCGTTAATTACAAGTATTAAATATCTATAGTACCAATTATTTGTCACAAATTTTATCTGTAAGTATCTATAAACATGAATATTTTTATCATTTTTAATTACAAGTATACATTCATTCTGTTTTATTTTAACCGAAATCCATTTAGTCAAAGTGAGGTGCAATAACACTCTTAGTTTCTATAAAAGAAAAATTATTTGCGTTACTCTCTTAATTTCCATTTATTCTGTTTAGCATTTAGGTAAATTTTTAAATGTATTAAGTTTTGATTAAATTTTGGTTTTATTTTAACTTAATTTATTAGTCTTGATCAGGTGCGTAATGGACCATTTAAAATAAAAAATATGATCCACACAATTTTATGATGTGGTTTGACTATCCAAACAATTTTATTATATTATATCTTACATAAGAATTGAATAGAAAATATTATTTAAAATTATAGAATCTTTTAATTTTACTATTTAAATCATTAAAAAATATTACAAACAATCAAAATCAATCAAAAACATCAAAAATTTATTGATAAAAAATTTTTTTACCGATTTTTGACAAATCGAAATCCATCGGTAAGATTGTAGTCAATAATATTTATGGACGAAAATTTATATATGTCGTTAAAATTCATCGTTTTCTTATGTAGAAACCAACTACTCTTTGATTTGATGAGTAGTGGTCACTACAAAATTGTTTGAAATCACCAAATTTTATTAGTAGAAACAAATATGTAGATAAATTTAAATTATAAACAAATTTGATTAATATATTTTAAAATTTTAATTACCGAAAGAATTTAGTGAGAATTTATTATTGACAGAAAATTTGTCAATAATATATATATATATATATATATATATATATATATATATATATATATATATATTTTGTAATATCCGAAGAAATTAAATTAAATTTAAATATTTATTTTTGTTATAATAAGGGTTAAATATGTTTTTAGTCCCTAAACTATTGGTTGTTTCTGGTTTTCGTCCCTCTTTTAAAATAAGGTACAATTTGCTCTTCAATCTTTTCGAAACTTTGGTTTTAGTCCTCGAAAACTAACACCGTTAAATATGTGCTGATGTGTCTAACGTCTCTGTCCATGTGTTCTTGGTTTTTTGTTGACGTGTGTTAAGTCATCTGGGGATGGAACTGATTCCTCTTTAATCTGGAATGAAATTGGTACTCAAAATCAGTTACAATTGGTGTTGGTGTTGCTGTTCTTTGTTTGGGTTTGGTTCGTGGTTCATCTGCGCGTGCATTTTCGTGGTTCATGTGTTCGTTCTTTGCGTTTGGTTCGTGAAAGAAAGGGATTTCTTTGTGGTTCGTTGAGGTGGTTCGTTGAAGAAGAAAGGCGATTGTGTGTGGTTCGTTGAGCAAGGTAATTTTTTAGTTTAAGTTTAACTTGTTTTCTCTGTGATTCGTTGAACAAGAAAAGCAATTGTGTGTGTAATGGGCATTCAGCTGTGCATTGTCAGTCTAATGTGGGAAGTTTTCATTTGACCTTGTAGGAAAAATGGTTTTTGACGTGTCTTTGTATCATATGGGAAAGTTCATGAAGAACAAGGGTCTACAATATGTGGGAGGAGAGATACATGTTATTAGGGGAATCGATCCCGACATGTGGTCATACTTTGAAGCTGTGGGATTTGTTAGAGAATTCAAGTACTGTGGAGAGTTCAAACTTTGGTGGAAGGGTTCCAAACAAAAGGCAATGAACAACCTCAGACCGCTGACAGATGACAGAGAAGCCATTTTGTTGGCTAACTATGCAAAGACAAATAAGGAGGAAGTTGAAATCTATGTTCAACATGGCCAACCCAATCAGGCAAAGGAAATTAATTTTCTTACATTTGGTGAGGAGGCAGAGGAAGTAAGAGTACAGGAGATGGAGGAAGAGGTTGTTATGGATGAAGAAGATATTGGTGGGGTGGAGGGAAATGTTGAAGTAGAAGACTTGGTAGTAGATGACGAAGAGGGGAATGTTGAGGGAGAAATTGTGGAAGAGCAAGCGGAAGAGGGGAATGTTGAGGGAGATGAAGAAGAAGGTGAAGAAGAAGATGAAGAGCAAGATGAAGAAGAAGAAGATGAAGAAGAAGATGAAGAGGGCAATGTTCTTGAGGACGAAGGGGTGGAAAATGTTGATGACAGTGAAGAGGAGAGAATGGCAAATGGTAATGATGGGTTTGGGATGGACAATGTCACGGTGGAGGAAGAGAGAAGAAATATTAATCCAGTTTTGGATAGGTGGAAGAGAATGAAAAACAAAAATACAAGTGTTAGGAGCAGATTTGTAGATAGTGAGGGGGCATTTGGCATTAACGAAGAAGTTGGAGAGCATGAGATAAATGAAGTTTATGATACAGAAGAGTTGTCCTCAAATGTAGATAGTGATGAGGATGTGAGGGACAATAAAAGGCACTTTCCAAAGTATAAAGCAGAAGATATGACTAAGGGATTCAAATTTAGATTGGGAATGGAGTTTAAGTGTTTGAAGGATTTTAAGAGTGTCGTACAGGAGCATAGCGTTTTTAATGGAAAAGAAGTGAAGTTTGTGAAGAATGATTTGAAGAGGGTAAGGGCAGTTTGTAAGAAGGGGTGTGGTTTTGTTATTATGGCTAGCAAGGTAGGAAGTAGGCAAACCTTTAGAGTCAAAACTCTAGTTCGGCACAAGTGTGGAAGGGGTTTTGGTAGCAAAAGTGCAAATGTAGAATGGATTGCACAGGTTTTGGTTGCCAGATTTGTCAATGTTGCAGGCATGACAGTGAAACAAATCATAGATGAAATACAAAAGTCATATAGTGTTGGAATAAGTCATTGGAAGGCTGGAAGAGCTAAGAGAATTGCAATGGATTGTTTAATGGGTGATGGAGAACGACAATATGCTCGTCTGGTTGACTATGTGGCTAAGTTATTAAGAGTCAAGGCTGGGACCTTCAAGATTAAGGTGAATCAACCCGAACCCACCCTGCAACCAAGGTTTGGGTCATTTTACATGTGTTTGGAGGGCTGTAAGTAGGGGTTTTTAGGTAGTTGCAGACCATTTATTGGTGTAGATGGTTGTCACTCGAAGACAAGTTATGGAGGTCAGTTGTTAGTTGCAATAGGAAGAGACCCTAATGACCAGTATTTCCCACTAGCTTTTGTTGTGGTAGAAACAGAATGCAAAGACACATGGATGTGGTTTTTGACACAGCTGCTTGATGATATTGGAGGCATAGATTGTCAAAGGTAGATCTTTATTTCGAATCAGCAAAAGGTACATTAAAATATGTAGTTTAGTTAGAAATTTATTTTGATTATGTAATACTTATTGGTGTATTATGGTTGCAGGGATTAATGTCAGTTTTTGATGATATCTTGAATAGAGTGGAACACAGGCTGTGTTTACGCCATTTATACAACAATTACAAGAAAAAATTTGGGGGAGGTTTGCTCATTAGAGACCTCATGATGGGGGCTGCGAAGGCAACATACTATAAGGAATGGGAGAAAAAAATGGGTGAGTTAAAAATTTTGAATGTTGATGCCTTTAATTGGTTAATGGGTATACCAACTAAAAGTTGGTGTAAGCATGCTTTTAGTGCTTATCCTAGGTGTGATGTGTTGATCAATAACTTGTCAGAATCATTTAATAGTACTATTTTAATGGCAAGGGAAAAACCAATAATTTCAATGATGGAATGGATTAGATCATACATAATGAGTAGGTTTGCAAGCCTTAGAGAAAAAGTTGACTCATATCCTGGTGATGTTATGCCTAAACCGAGGAAAAGATTGGATATGGAGATTGAAAAGAGTGGGAATTGGCTTCCAGTATGGGCAGGGGGTTCACAATTTGAAGTAACTCATGGCTTTACCATGGACAAATTTGTTGTTGATTTAAGTAATCACACATGTACTTGTTACTTGTGGGATTTGGTAGGAATACCATGTAGACATGCGATTGCTGCCATTCATTACAAATCAGAAAATCCAGAAAATTATGTTCATCCTTACTATAACAAAGATGCCTATAGAACTTGTTATGCACCAATTATAAGTCCTATCAATGGACAACAACTTTGGCCTACATCTGACTCTCCACAACTACTACCTCCCATTTACAAAACACCTCCTAGGAGGCCAAAAAAATTAAGAAGACGAGAAGCTGATGAATATGTCAGCCATGGAAAATTGTCAAAGACCAATACTGCTATAAGATGTAGCACTTGCAATGCATATGGACACAATGTAAGGACATGTAAAAAGAGCCAGAAAAGCAAGGTAAATCTTCTTGGTAATGTTATTTACAAGTTCATTTATTTACAACTATTTGTTATCTAACTATCTTACTCCTTTCATAGGACAAAAGGGGGGCTTCTATATAAACACCTGGATCTGCATCAAGAAGGGCTGCATCTGCATCTGCATCAGAAGCTGGAAAGGCTGCATCAATTGATGGAAGGGGGGCATCTGCATCTGCATCACAAGCTGGAAGGGCTGCATCAATTGCTGGAAAGGGGGCATCTGCATCTGCACCACAAGCTGGAAGGAGATCAGCCAGAGATGCAGGGGTTGGGGCTGCATCAACATCACAAGCTGGAGGATCTGCAACTATGCGTCAAGGGACAAGAAGAGCATCCTCAAGATTGGCTGCACAAATTGTAGGGTCTCAAGGAAGTTGTAATTGAAGGATGTGATTTCAGACAATTTGTAGTGGTTGTAGGGTCTCAAGCAATTTGTAATTAAAGTAGTGGCTGTAGTGGACCACTTTTTTGTCTTGTAGTGACTGTAACCCTTTAAAGTATGCTGGGACCACTATTTGAACGACTTCTTTATTAATCAATATGGACCACTTTGCTTTGCTTTTACTTATGCTATAACTGGTTAAGTTGTTATTAGTCCCTCTACTGTCTGCTTTGCTTTGCTTTGCTTTGCTTTTACTTATGTTGTAATTGCTTTTAAAGTAATTAAAGCTGTTGTCTAGTATTTTAAAAATTTGAGTGGTTTTAGTCCCTCTGCTGTCTGTAATTGCTTTGCTTTGCTTTTACTTATGCTGTATGGTTTTAGTCCCTCTGTTGGCTGCTGGAACAAGCTACAATTTGGTGGCAGTTTGTGGTTTTAGTCCCTCTGCGCATTTGCCATTCTAAACCACCACTTTTGGTGCTAAAGAGCAACTCATACAGTGATATTTTCATCTCGAAGCTTTTAGCCTCTGCTGGCAGTTACTACATGTCAAATTTGGTAAAACAAAGTTGCTAAAATCATCACATTAACATTCCAAACTCATTTCTGCAAAATTCACATTTAAACCCCCAAATTTTTAGCACTTTTTCTGATAAGTTGCATAATTTGGTGATTTTGTAGTTCTATTCTATCACACTTTTTTTGAACATTAGCTTCGATTCTGTCACACTATTTTTTGAACATCTTAAATTGGTAGTCAAAGCTTGCTTTACAAACAAGAGCACAGTCTGCATTGTAAAGTTGGTAGTCAAAGAGCACAGTCTGCATTGTAAAATTGGTAGTTAAAGCTGCTAATATTTGCAAACTATATAACACAAATGCACATAACACAACCATCAGGGCACAATTGAACTGAACTTCCACATTTTATTCAATTTAAAACTTTCTTGTACATCCACAACACAACCTATCTAATTACAATTTACCTTCAACACAAACAGAATACAAAACATGGCTGTTAATGCCCATGACAATACAAAAAACACCAACATCATTTTGAAATTTTTTCTCTCTTCCTCTAATTTCTTCTTCAACTTGTCATTCTTCTTCCTTAGATCCAACACAACATTTTCAATACACACTTCAACTTCTTCACTCTTCCTTTGTAAGCTTCCTTCCATTTTGAAATCTCCTTCATCAACCCATTCAAAGAAGTTACAGCTTGAATTACTCTACAAATGAAAATTATAAATCACCAATACAATATTCAACACAATAAATAAAGTTTTTATTCTCACTTACTACCCAATTTCTACATCTATAAAATAGTCTCCCTTTGTTCTTCAATGTAGTTTCCTTCAACAACAACAATCTTTCCCCACAACCACAGTTTTTTGAAGCTAAGTGAGAGGATCCACATGTTTGGGACATTCCAGAACCTATGCTCCTTGGTGTGCAACCTCCTTTATCACCTTTCATTTCCCTTCAAAAGTGATTAACAAAGAAACTCAAGTTCGAAACCAAAACCCTTCAACAAAACCCTATATCCCCAAATCCATCCATCATTTTAAACCAAAACAGAGACGAATATGAACTTACGTGCCCAACTCCACCAATGCCGAAGAAGGTGATATCCAAGCTTGAACCTTGACTTCGTCTTTGCTCAAATCCTTCAGACAACACTTTGCAGTGAAAGTAATAAACCAAACTTTACCAATGTTGGATTAACTTTGCATTTCAGCTGTAACAACACCTGGACAGAGACGTTAGAACACATGGACAGAGACGTTAGACACATAAGCACATATTTAACGGTGTTAGTTTTCGAGGACTAAAACCAAAGTTTCCAAAAGATTGAGGACCAAATTGTACCTTATTTTGAAAGAGGGACGAAAACCAGAAACGACCAATAGTTTAGGGACTAAAAACATATTTAACCCTAATAATAAATATGAATTGTTTATTTTGATGACTTTTGAGTGTTGTGGTGGTGCATACAATTAATTGTTGTGGATAACATATGTTATATTTAGTATGGAATAGTTATATTAAATAGTGGTTTTTGTAATGATATATCAACGGTTTGGTTTAGTGGTAGATGGGCTACTTTGGTTATACCTTCTAAAAGGATCGTCTGTGTTGGAATCTCTTCTAGACTGTTTCATCCTACATCTCTAACAACTTATCCTCTTAAAAATTTCATTTTTAACCTTCTCACATCCTACACTTTCAATTTTTTTTAAAATTTTATTTTTAATTTTAATAAATATTTTTTTATTTTCCTCTCTTTTCTATTAAAGATACTTTAATAAATATCGTTTTATTTTATTTTCTTTCTTATTAAAGACATTCTACACCACCTTAATAATAATATAATTCAATTTAAAATTTAAGTATTATTTATTATAATTTTATATTCAATAATTATTAAAATATGATTTATATTATAATAATAGTAATATTAAAAAATAAAAATAAAAATAAGAAAAATATAAATAGTATAAAATTTGATTTAATATATTCAGATATATTATATTATATTAAATTATCAAAATAAGTTAAATAATTATTAAATTTTAAATAAAAAAACTTTTAAATATCAGATATCAAAATCAGTTTTGTTTTTTATTTAAAATTTAATCAATATTTAATTTAATTAAAAATTATAATATTATTTTATATTTTTTATAATTTAATAATTATTAAAATATAATTTATATTTTTATAATAGTTTTATTAAAAAATAAAATAAGAGTAATCATGAAATAAAAATAATATTAAAAATTATATTTAAATATATTAACTTATATCAAAATATTAAATTATATCAAAATATTAAATTAAATTAAATAATTATCAAATTTTAAATAAAAAATAAAATTTTGGAAACATGTGTTAGTCGGATATAGAGATCTGATAAATTTATGATACGGAATAATTTTTTCTAAAATTTTGATTTTTATTTAAATTTTTATAATTATTTAATTTAATTTAATATTTTAATATAATTTAATATATTTAAATATTTTTAATATGATTTTTAATATTATTTTTATTTTCATTATTTTTACTGTTATTTTATTTATTAATGTAACATCCCAATATCTCACACTGGATAATTCATAATTTATATATTGTAACATTACATTTACGGTAACATTCCGTAATCTCACACTTAAAAATTCATAGTTGATATATGTCTATACATATTTTAAACTCAGATTTCAACTATAAACTCCTAAATATAACTCGAATTCTTCTAACTTATTCTTCGATCTCTTTCTTCATTGGTACTGGATCAGACGACATTCCTTCATCTACTCCCGTATGACGAATTATACGATCATCGTACATACCCAAACACAAACAAGTAGGGTGAGCTAACATGCAACAAATCATTTATAAAACATGCATAATTGCTTTGATACTAACATCATATAATAATTATGTCATACACCCTCAAACCATCATACCACAATTCCTATTAGACACTCGTTCCACAATACCCATTGAACACCACAATACCCAAAAGACACCGGAGGTTATGCACTTGTGATGACTTCTACTTTTTCTTACAAATATACTTCCAAAATACTCCATACCATTCACAAGGTAAATCCTCAACACTATGTCCAAAACCGGCACATAGACCAGGACCTCCTACTCCTCTCACCACATAATTCATCCCTCTCTACTTGAGACTAGATGATTATTAGAGTATCAGGATAACCTCCAACTACAGGACCCTCAACATCAACATATACACAATTACCACATCATTACAGAATCTCTCCACGAGACTCATACAATGCTCACATTCCTCAACTCATATTATACCATTATGAAATCTCCCCATAATACTCATATCATGTTCAGACGCATAAATTCAAATCCAATATAAGAAAATACATTCATCACAGAAATCATACAAGATAAATATATTACAAACAAATTAACAATAATAAAATATTACTATAAATGGTCACCGGAGAAGAATCAAATGTTTGACAATCAATAAAATAATCTTAATAAAAATTCTTGGGGAAACAAGAAGTTGAATCTGGCAGAGCCGGTTAGACAACTTCTCATCCTTTTAGGAAGATGCAATAAAAATTAAATAGAACAATAAAAGTTCTGGGGAAACAAGAAGTTGAATCTGGCAGAGCCGGTTAGACAACTTCTCATCCTTCCAGGAATACAATGTAATTAAATAATAAGAACAATAACAGGTCTGGGGAAATAAGAAGTTGAATCTGGCAGAGCCGGTTAGACAACTTCTAATCCTTCTAAAAATAAAAACGAATAAGGAAAACAATAAAAAGTATGGGGAAACAAGAAGTTGAATCTGACAGAGCCGATTAGACAACTTCTAATCCTTCCAAAAATGTAATAAAAATAAATAAAGAAAGAAATAAAAAGTTTGGGGAAACAAGAAGTTGAATCTGGCAGAGCCGGTTAGACAACTGCTAATCCATCCAAAAATACAAAAATAAACAACTAATTACATACAAATGACATAACATAATCAACATCACATTTTACAACTATCACACTTGGATCTAAACACAGAAGCATGTTCTCATTCAAAATTCAAAATCATACAGAAACAAAATACTTCATATTTAAGATTTAAGATCAAACAAAAGCAACATATGCAATACTCAAGATAATACAAAACAAAAATGTAACTCCCCTTACCTTTATTCCAGACTTAGTCTCCTCCTCTGAAACTGTTCTCCGAAAACTTCCTGAATTTCCCCTCTACAACTAGAATTTCCTCCAACTCTCTTCTCTCAGCAATTTTTCTAGAATTTTGGTGTAAGTTTCAGCCTTCCCTCCCTTGCTATTTATAGCCAAAAAATTTTACTATTCATTTTTTACTATTCATTTTTTTTAGTATTTATTTTTACTATTCATTTACTATTACAAAAATATTATTTTAATCACCATTTGCTAAATTCTTATCTCTGATGATTCAATTCTACGTGGAGTGTTTATCTCTTCCAAAATTTTAATTTTAATTTTTTTTTAACTATTCACTTTTTACTATTCACTATTCACTTTTTACTATTCAATTTTCTTAAAATCCTAAATAAGTTATAAAAATTTTGAACCTCTCCTTCTATAATTACTATATTTATATCCAAAATTTACATTTTTCTATCCATTAAAATTATTATTACTAATAAAATGCTAAAATTTACTATTATAAATATTTTTCATGGGTCTTACAATTATTATTTTTATTTTTTAATAAAACTACTATAAAAATATAAATCATATTTTAATAATTATTAAAATATAAAAATATGATAAATAATGCTATAATTTTTAATTAAATTAAATATTGATTAAAATTTAAATAAAAAACAAAACTGATTTTCGATAAACAAGTGTTTGAAAAAAAAATTTATTTGAAATTTAATAATTGTTTAATTTATTTTAATATTTTAATATAATTTAATATATTTTAATATATTAATTCAAATTTTATATTATTATTATTATTTTATTTTTATTTTTTTAATATAGTTATTATTGTAATATAAATTATATTTTAATAATTATTAAAATATAAAATTGTATTAAATAATATTTAAATTTTAAATTAAATTAGAATTATTATTAAGGTGATGTAAAATGTCTCTAATAAGAAAGAGAAGAAAATAAAAAAATATTTATTAAAATGTCTTGAATAAGAAAGAAAAAAAAGTCAAAAATGAAATTAAAAAAATATTGAAAGTATGAAAGATAAAAGTAAAATTTTTGAAGGTGCATAAATGAAATGTTGGAGGAGTAGATTAAACACTCTCTCTTATGACTTTGATTTTTTTTAGTGGGGTGGGACCCACTAAGTGAGGAAAGAGAAAATACTTAGAAAATGGGCGTGGACTATTAATCGAAGGAAGGAGTTTTGTTTTTTTAAAAAGCAACGTAATTTGGGTTAGTGGGTAGAATAAAAATATGACAGACAGAATCATCTTATGTTCAATGTGAACCTCTTGTTTGACCTAAAAGGGTCTTGTTGTCCAGTTTTAATTATGAAGCTGCAATGTATCATATAGAAGATATGTGTTTTTGTTTATGGATTGCTTGTGTGACGTGACTATCATTTGGTTTAATATAATTCTTTAGTTTAATAAAATGGGTATAAAAACTGGTTGCTCTCATGAAAATGCTGTTGTTTTATCTTGTTTTTTCCATAAAAAAATGTTGTTTCACTACAAAAATATTTAATATTACCAATAGATTTTTACCGACGGATATGTATCCTTTTACCCTCAACGCTCGACAACTTCTGAAACTAAACCAAGTAAAGATCAAAACATTATCAGAACCACTCATTTTAGTAGAGTGATCAACACATGAAACCAAAACTTGGTTTGCATGTCCAGGAAACCACACGACTGAGTGAAGAGAAAAACTTACCAGCTCAGTTTCACAAATTGATCGGTTCAATCGAAAACCCTTGACATCGGAAGAGTGGAAATGATGTCTGAGTGATGATCGAAGAAAGAAAATATGAGAATTTCTTAGATAGAAGATGAAGGTTTTAGAGAGAAGGAGGAGAAGAATGGAGTTTCAGAAGGTTGAAAAAGATGGTTGCATGTAGAGAGTGGCATGAAATTTTGAAAACTTGGAGTTTTACTCCTACCGTCAAAACCGAACGGCCACTCCACTGCTCACACCTCTCTTCCACTTTTTGTTTTCCAACTCTCCTTCCTCGACACTTGTCTTCCACTCAGCTGGGGTTTTGAGTGGATTTTTAATGGGTCTGACAACTTTTGATTAAAGGATCAAGTATATTTGATTCTACTGCATGAAGATAAAAAAGAAATCATGCAAAATGATGGAATATTTCCCTTTTTGTAACATTTTATTATATTAGAAGTAAAAATAAGCACAGGACATAAACAAAATATGTGAGAGAAGTGTGTGATTTAGCTTTTTGGAAGGGTTTCACATTGTATAATGATAAAAGTGGATATTAATTTTGACATTAACCCTAAAAATAACAATTTTTTTTAATTTGTATGGTTGAATAATATTATTTTTTATGTTCAACATTGTATTTAATAATATTAACAATTTTAAAGTACCTTTTATATAATAATATTTAATTTCATTTTCAAATTATTTAATTTTGTCTTTTATTATTAAAGCATTTTGTATGAAAATAAAATATTTAAAAAATAAACTAATTTGATCGTAATCTCATTTTATCACAATTAAAAACTAAAAAAATTATCTATACACATTTTCAACAGTTTTTACAAACTTTGGTAGGTTTTGGTGGTTTTTTCAAAATTCATGCAAATCCTGACGGTTTTTGGAGAACCCCGTTAATATCGGCGATTTATGAGAAACCCCTGCTAATAGCGGTGACTTTTCCAAAACCTTTGCAAATACCGGCTGTTCTTACGAAACCCTCGTTAACACCGGCGAATTTTACGAAACCCGTTAATAACGGCGAATTTCAAAAACCGCATGTAATTTCTTAACGACGCAGCTTTTCCTAGGAGGTTTCCAAACTGCGGGTAATGCATTTTTCGAGGGTTAAAACCGCCAGAAAAGAAAAAAATAACCCCCAAAAAAATTATAAATTTTTGTAGTGATTAATTATTAATATTTTATTATTTTTTTTATTTTTGCATTAATTAATTAATTCGTTCATTTAAATTTTATTGATAAATATAATTATAATTATATAAAACATTTATCTCAATTTATTTTTATTATAATATAAGATTTTTTTCACCATTAATTAATTATATTTTATTACTTTTTTGTTTTTTAATAATTAATTACATAATTCATTTAATTTTTATTACTAAAGTTAAATTTATTTATAAGAAAGGATTTATCCCAATTTTTTTTATACCATAAGTTTTTTTCGGCATTAGTTATTGATATTTCTTATCCTTTTATTTTTTGTGGAAATTAATTAATTTTTCTTTTAAATTTTATTGATAAAAATAATTTTTATTATTGAAAAACATTTACCTTAAATTTTATTTATGTTATAGCATAAGTTTTCTTATCACCGTTAATTTTTGATATTTTATTTTTTTTAAATATTATGTTTGTCAGAGTAATGTAGCGGAATAGTTAGAGTGTACAACAGACTAATAGGATGTGAATTGATTTCTTATCGCAAATAATACTTTTAATAATTTTCTCATTACATAGGTGATTTTTATACCGGTTCGGATGACACATAACTTATGTCCAGTTATTAATCTCAACCAATAATTAATGTTTCACTATCACAAACCAACAAACTGTTAATATCACAAAGAAAATAAAAAAGTTTAAGGTTAAAATACCTCTCTTGTTACCCCAAGATATGAAACTCACTTCCTCTGAAACCCACTAGGGATGAACACCTCCTCCGAATGTTTCACGAAGGATGAACAACTCCTTTGAATTCTCACAAAGGATAAATACCTCCTTTGAATCTTCACAAAGGATGACAAACTTTCAACTTAGCAGCAACAACAACAACACTCAATCACAACACGCATGAAAGTTCTCGCTCTATGCCAACACCAAGTTCTCAAAGCAACAACACAAGGGTTATACAAATCCTAGAACACACTTATCTAAGCACATAGGAAAGCAGATAAGATTTTCGAAATAAACGTATTTTGTATTTCGTATTTTATAATGAGAGCCTCAATCTAATTTATAGAAATCTCACTCAAGAATACCTCCAAAAATCGGTTGTCACCTAATTAACGGATGATAGTCGATTATCCACTTATGTTAATCGATTATGTGTTTAATGAATGCACAACGGTCAAAAAATTGCTTAAAAATTCTCATAATTCTTCGTGATAATCAATTATGGCAAGTCATAATTGATTATTGATAATCGATTATTATAATTTGATAATCAATTATGACATGTCATAATTGATTATTGATAATCGATTATTATAATTTGATAATCGATTATCTTCAGTATAAAATGAGGTTTTCTAATTCAAAATGAATTTTAAGACAACCTAAGGTAAATAATACATAAAATCAAAGATAAATCACATTCTATACATAAATCTACTAAATTACAAAAGCTTTAACACAAAAACAAGTCTTCATGAAGATCTTTTTGCAACAAGAGCACCTGAGACTTGACTTTGAGACACTATCAAAACTTTTTATCTTCAGCTTTATGTTAACAATGTTAATTATTAATTAATTCAAATTATTAATTAATTCAAATTATTAATTAATTCAAATTATTAATTAATTCATTTAACTTTTATTGATTTAAATAATTTTAATTATAGAAAAACATTTATCTTAAATTTCATTTTTATAGTATAATATTTTCTCACCATTAATTATTGATATTCTATTACTTTTTTTTATTATAGTATAAGATTTTTTTTTCACCATTAATTATTGAGATTTCATTATTCTTTTAATTTTTGTTTTAATTAATTTAATCATTCATTTAAATTTTAATGATAAAAATAATTTGAATTATAGGGAAACTTTCATTCCAATTTTTTTTATAGTATTATATTTTGTCACCATCAATTATTGATATTTATTACTCTTTTAATTTTTGTGCTAATTAATTAATTCATTCATTCAAAATTTATTAGTAAAATTAATTTTAATTATAGAAAAAACATTTATCTCAAATTTTCTTTCTTGAATAATATAAGAGTTTTACCATCAATAAATAATTTATTATCGAATTATTTAAGAATATTAATATATTTGATAATATTAATGAGAGATTGGGTCTAAGATGCTGACCCAATACAATAGTCCACGAAAACCCTAATTGTCTCTTCTCCAGCAACAAACCGTAATTCAAATTATCTCTATTTCAATTGTAAGGTGTCGTCACGATCACAAAACATGGGGATTTCTCTTTGGACTTCACCTCCTTCAACACAACATTTTACCTTTGCCACTAGTGTCCTCTACTCGGATAGTCATGCTAGTGCATTCTTCGTCTTCACCCTTGTGCGAGCGTTCCCAATTGGTTTCTTTCTTTGACAAACATCCACCATGTCGTTGATGTGTTCTTCATTCGAAACTCAATGACTTCGATCTCTTGAATCAATGAGTTTCTCATGATCCTTCTCTTGTCATCACTGTCTTCCTCGTGGCCTAATCGATTCTCTCATTGTGGGTGTGGGGGTGGAGCTTGTTGTGTCAAGAATAAAAGTCATCGTGTTCTATTTGGTGAAATTGATGTTGTTATTTTTATGCTTGGGCTTTTTGGCTTTCATTTCTCTTGTCTAGATTGGATCAAGTTGTATGGACAATGTTTATTCTTTTTTCCTCACTCGTTATTAGATTTGAGGATTGTTATAAGCTTGTAAAGTGTTGAGATTGTTGATAGGGAAACACTGGTTTAGTTGAACCCTTAATCTCAGTAATATATGAGGTTTTGATGATGACAACACATAATTAATAACACATGTGTATTTTGTGTTACATGTTCTATGCTTACATGTTATATGAGTATATGAAAACATGAGTGTGTTGATTGATGTGTTGTTCATTGCATTTCACTGTGTTATATATGTGATTTTATACATGAATGCATGACACATGTTTTTGGATGAAAAACCACAAGCACTAATGTTGAACTTTAAAATGTGTGGCAAAACAACAGTTTGAAATCGATTACATTATGGGGTGAATCGATTAAACTCATGTATTTGCAGAACCGTTTTCAAGTGTGCTGTGAGAGTTTTTCAAAGAGAAAAGTTTTCAAAACTTTGCATTACACGGTTGCATAATCGATTGCATGTGATATGTATTCGATTAAGTTTGTTACTGTTTTGAAATTTGTTAATGTTTGATATAACTGTTAAAACGACTATATTTTTAAATATGTTGACCAAGCATTAAATGCTATTCGACTGCATTAATTTTAAATTCAATTAAGTGCTTTGACTGTTATTATATGTTATAACTGAATTGGTGTATTCGACTGCATTAGTAGCAAAGTCGATTATGTTGCGTCTGATACGAGTTCATCTATATATTGACGCGAATTTGATTTTTGTAAGAGACTTTTGTGATTCTAACATTTTCATATTCTTTTGCAGAAAAGTGCAAAGCTTATAGAAAGAGAAAAGCTCCAAGAAACTAGTTTGACCATGGTGATCAACTAGGTGTGATTTCTTGAAGAGCAAGATTGTTGAGTTTTCAAAGTCTGATCTATCTGCACATTTAGGTGTCTACTGCAAGATCAGGTTCTACAATCTGATGAAGATTGGGTTGAGTTCCCTGTTGTGATTACAAGAAGAAGGACGTGTTGTGTTCTTGACTTTGAGGGTGCCTCAAAAGGGTTAGACTGCAGGAGAGGGGATTCTTGCTGCTAGTTTGTTTGTATATTGCCTATATTTTGATTAGAGGGTTACAAAGGTGTTTTATATTTTTGATGTGAGGTCTCTATAAAAACCTTGTTGTAAAAACCTTGATCATTATAGTGTATTGGCTTCCTGTGGTTGGAAGGACACTAGATGTAGGCTTGGCCGAACCAGTATAAAAACTCGGTGTTTGATCTTTCTTATCCCTACTTTCTTACATTCAATCGATTATACTTTTTATGCATTCTATTAAATTTTCGCTGCATTGAAAAGTATAAAGGCATCTCTTTTGGTGAAAAAGATTTTGAAAGTTTTAAATTTTATACTTGATGGAATCCGTTTTGGGAACTAAATGGATATCCATGAAGAGAGCATCAAGTTAAGCTAAGGCTAGGAGATTGGAAGAAGAATAAGGACTTTCAAGCTTATTCTTGCTTTCCCTTAAGCCTTAGAAGACATTGGACCTCTCATAAAGAGTTATAGTAAAAGAAGATGGAAGAAGAAGATGGAGCTTGAAGGATTTTACTCTTGTGGAGGATTACTTACTAGTCTTGTTCTTTTATCTTTGTAAATATGTAAAATTTTTGTTTACCTTTGTTTTAGAAGCTTAGTAGCTTTTAGAGTAAAGTAGCGCACCATAAACCTTGATGTAGGTGAATATGTGCTTAAAATGGGTTATAGGAAGCCTTTGGAAGCCTTTGGATTATGTCAACATCAAGGAAGGCTCCTATACATTGAACTTGGACGGTAGTTAGGGGAGAAGGCTCCTAAACATTGAACTTGGATGGTAGTTAGAGGGGAAAGGCTCACATTCATCCCCCCTTGCCATAGGAAGCTTCTAGTTCATTTCTAGTGCATTAAATGCTAGCCTACTCCTTCACCTATAAAAGGAGAGGCTACCTTGTATAGAACAATTTTGAATGTTAGAGTTTGTTTGCCAAATTTGCAAGTCTCCTTCACTTTAGTTCTCACTCTAAGAAATGTCTTTCTCTAGACTTCTTCTTACCTTCTACTTTAAGGTTGGCCTCACCTCCTAGAAGAACTTCTACCTAGACCATCCAACACCATCAACCACATCTCTTCATCTTGAAAAGCTTTCGCAACATTCATCCTCTCACATGGAGTCCATCCTTTGAAGAGCTTCATCAACACACCTTGGAGAGAATCTCTTGTTGAAGAAGTATTCTTAAAGCAAACCTCCATCAATACTTCATCAATTCAACACCCCCCTCCCTTGGCGTGAGGATTGAGTCATTCTATTTTAACATAAAGTTTTGATTTTGATAAAGAAATAGTTGAATTTCACCCTTTGTGTTGCATAGTGTAGAATAATTGTGTTTTACATTCATTACAAAAATTCATAGAATTACCAATGAAATTTTACTAACGAAAGTAAATTCATCGGTATATTTGAATTATCGACTCATTTTTTACCAATGGTTATGAAATTTTAATGATCAAAAGAATTTACCGACAGATTTATTATCAATGAATTTTTTCCATTAATATTATCAATAATTCATATTTTATTTATCGAAAGAAAAATATATCGATAATTACTTACAAAAAATCTTCCCTCCAAATATCAAAGGTGTATAACCTTTAGAATTCTTAGGCTTCTTGAAAGCATAATGCCAAAAAACAATGACCAACAAAAACGAAGAACCAACTACCTCTTCTCCATCGTATACTGGACGTCGTTGGTGGGAAGAAAAAGGGACAAGTGTATAGTGCAGGATAGCTTGCTAAACACTATACAACAACAAGAGGAGATACTCTGAAGCAGCAACCTTCTCCTTCCACGACCATAATAAAATCCTACTCCTACACACCTTGAGTCTCCTCATCGGGAATCTCCTTCAAGTTCAATAGTTTCCCTTGGTATACATCCATGTAGACATCAAACTTCCCTTCAATTAAGGGGATGTTGTATCGTAAGGTCGCTTGGGGGCATAGAGCTTTATCAAAACCTGCTTGATGTTCGTTAAATATTTTGGCATGAGTTTCTTGTTGTTGAACCATCAACTCTTTCTCCCACCTGGAGGAAGCTTCTTTTTGCTTCAAGAGCTCCTCATTACGCTTGGGCAAACCCTCATTGGTCATCTTCAATCTCACACTCTAGAGCGAGGTCACCATTCTACGGTTATTGTTGACGGCCAGCGATGATAACATCCTTTTCAGCATTACGAAGATCTATCATTTGATTATTCGCTTCCTCCAACTCCTTCTCAAGAGTTTCCTGAGCGATCCCAACCTCCTGTAGTTGAATCCTCAAGTTTATTGCTTAAGTATGAGTCTCATCCAGCTTAACCCAAGCAACCTTCCTCCATTCGAGGTCCGTGGCATTCATAGAGACTGTCGCATCTGGGATCACGACAAGCACGACAAAACCATTTAAAAAAATAATTAAATTTGAAAATCAAAATTTGGAGTCACCACCATAGTTTATTCTAGAAAATTACAGAAAAATCATATAATAAAACAAGGTCTACTAAACAAGATTTTGAGTCTGCAATTTGTTACACGTAGGAAAAGTATTAGTACCCTACTGTGTTTGCCCGAAGACAATTTAATTAACTAAATAAAATTTATGTGGTTTTCAAAATAGTTATTCCCTCCGAAAATAATAATGCAAGATAATACAAATAAAGAAAAAATATTTTTTTATTTTTAAGAAGCTCGATAATAATTAACTTTGCTCCTACGTATTCATATGTGAGAAATCAGTGATACATAGTTCTTTAAAATTATTCATTGAAAAAGACTTTTTAAAAAAATGATTTGGATTATAGGGAAGTGATCCTGTTTCGATTGAATTCACTACAGGGGAAACGACAACGGTTATTTTTGCCAATAGGCAGCAGTTCTTGAACTGAGGCATATATAGGCGAGGCAAAATTTGCCTCGGTTATGAACTGAGGCATAAAATGGTAGGATCTTGCCTCGGTTCAAAGTTAACCGAGGTCATAGATGTTTTAATTTTTTTTCGCAGGTGATAACGGTTGAAAAACCGTTATTTTTATACTTAATTTTGATATTAAAAACATCCTTTTTGACTTAGAAACTTGCTTTAACTCATGTTTTTTCTTTAGTTTTGTGAATAAGAGAGTTGAAGGTGAATTTAATGGTTTTGTGCCAGATTCCCTTGATTTTGTAGGCTATTAGAATGATTTGAAAGAAGAGTTAAAGTATCGAATGGTTGGAATGCAAAAAAGTCAACCAGAATGCAGAAAAGTTAGCCAGGGAGTGACCGACCACCAGGCCGATTGGTCGACCACCAGGTTGAGTGGCCGACCACCAAGCCGAGTGGCTGACCACCAAGCCGAGTGGCTGACCACCAGACCGACCACCAGGCCGAGTGGCCGACCACCAGGGCAAATGGCTGACCACCTGGCCGACCACCAATTTATTTAAAAGAAAGGCAACTCAGCGACCAATGTATGCCATGTTAGAACAACTTGCTCATGTCACCAAGTCAAGCATCAAAATTTTTAACGTCGTCCAGCCTAATTAACGGCGAGGTCTAAATTGATTAAATTTTATACAATAAGGGACCTAATTGAGACCATTTAGAATACGAGGAGCTATTTAAGACAAACCTCCACAAATAAGGATGTTCAAAAGGATTAAACCTAAATTATAATGAAAAATCAATAGAACCTAACAAGGTTGAACATAGGACTGAGCGTGCGTTTGGTTCCGAAGTAGCAAAGTCGAGACTGAGCGTGCATTTGGTTCCTCATGGCTCCATGGGGATGTCAATCGACCCCACGGTGGGCGCCAAAATGTTTCGGTTGAATTGGTGCGAGGGTTGGTCGTCCTTAAAATGTTTCGATTGAATTGGTCTAAGGGTCGTTCGTCCTTCCTTGCTTTGCTTTCTTTCGATCATCCAATCATTTCTGAGAACGCAATCCACTCCGATGGATGGTTGACCTGTAGAAGACACTCTGACTCTCAAGTCATATATGTTTTAAAAAGAGATCACTATTTTATTAGGATAGTAAAATGTGTCTTTACCTAGACATTAACCCTATATTTATAGGGCTTATAGCACTCAAGAACATTAATTCATATTTAATATGGCAATAATGTCGTATATTCATATTTGATACTGCAATCAAACCATTAATATCTGCTAATATACCTGTTAACTGCCCATAAATGACCATTAACTGTGATCGGTATATTTCATATAGTACAGAACCTAACAATGATTAACTTTGCTCATACGTATCTCCACTCATGATGGAGAATCAAGGATCACGTAGTTTTGACGGAACTCGTCATTTGAAAATATTTATATTTTTTAATATTTTATTTTTTAATATTTTACTTTTTTAATAATTATTTTATATATGATGAAGAAAAAAAAAGGTAATAAGTACTAGGTTGATGCGGACGATCAGACGAGTACTCATACATTTATTTGATTACTTAGAAAGATTTGAAGGTAATGAGTATTAGGCTGATGTGGTCGATCGCACAAATATTCATACAATTATTTAATTATTTTTTAGATTGACGATATTAAGTACTAGCTTGATGCGGACAATCGCACGAGTACTTATACCTTAGTTATTTAGATTGAGGGTATTACGTATTAGGCTGAAACGAACGATCTCACGAGTACTCATACCATTATTTAATTATTTAGATTGAGAGTATTAAGTATTAGGCTGAGTACTCATACCATTATTTAAAAATACTAGAAAACCATTTTTTTATAATTTTATAACTTTTATCTTTTTTTATATATTTTATATTATTATTTTTTTATTTTTGTCTTTTATTTTAGAATTTTTATTAAATGAAAATAATAAAAATATTTGCATAAGTGTTCAAAATAAAATAAAAAATAGAGAATATTAACAAAGATATTAAAGACTAGAAACTTTACAAACCATTTTTTCAATTTTATAATTTTATTTTTTTTATTTTACAAAAATAAGTTACACGAGTAATTAAAATGAATTTGAAAGGAAGCATAATAGCAAAAATAACACTGCAGTGAGAAAGTGTATGCAGTGAACAATTACGATGTAACAAATAAAATAAAAAATCAACTAAAAATAATCACAAAAATACATAAGGGGTGTGAGGTTAGGAATTAACGGGGTATAAATTTAAAATGAAAAATCTAAAGAACAAGAGGTGAAAACAGAAAACAAAATCAGGGGTGCACGAAGTGTTTGGTCCAACCAATGTAAACTGGGGTGCAGTGACTGAAATTCGGGGTGCACAAAGAATTTCATTACTTCCATTCTGGTAGCTTCAGTACTTCATATCCTCTGAGATTTGCTGAATGTTTTATTGATAACTTTTTCCAAAAAACTCGAAATGTAATGAAACTTTTTTCTTCGTAAACTAGACTCAGAGGGCTTTTATTTTATTATTCACACATATTTTTTTGACCTCAGGGCTAGCTACAATATAATTTCGAAATCAGACTCATGCAGTTTCATTTCTGGTACTCACCTTGGCTTACTGTTTTGATCATATCTCTTTCCACATAACTTTAACAGCGATGAAACATTTTATGTTAGAAACTAGACTAAAAGTACTTTCATTTGAATATTCAAACATATTTTTTTGACCAATGAGCTACCTACAGTGTAATTTCGTAATCAGGTTTTGCACTTTCGTTTCTGACACTGACCTTGCTTATTGTTTTGATCATATCTTTTTCTACCAAAACTTCAAATGCGATGAAATTTTTTGTGTTAAAAGCTAGACTCAAAGAGATTTCATTTGACTACTCACATGTTTTTTGGACTCCTGATGCAGCTAAATTTTGAAAATGGCGTTCTGAAAGGATGTCAATTTGATAAAACGAGAAAAATGAATTTGTTCTCTTTATGGTGTTCTCTGATAATTACTCTGTGCGGTATTTTTGCATAAAATGGCTTTGGAATCTTTGGAAGGTGAAGTTGAAGCTAGATGGGAGAATGGGTTTCTGTTTGGCAGAGAAAATGGAAGAAGATCATGGAAGAATGAAAAGAATGAAGGGAGAAAGAATGATGGGTTTATGTTTTTAAAACCTTTAAAAATGGATTTGATGGAGAGCAAGGCAGTCGAGCATTTCATCTTGAGAGAGTCCATCCACCATCTTGCTCTCCTTCTCGAGCAGCTCGATCTGTTATTAAACTTAAATTAGAAATTTATTTCTGGTTGGTTAGTATTCCTAGAATAGCATTAATTGTTTTAGGTGGCAGGCATCATGATTTATTTCTAGTATTTGAAAAGACAAAAACTTTTAGTTGTCTCTGAAGAGACAAACATTTTCCCATAAATAATTGTATCAAGTCATTTGAAAGAATGAAGAGAAAAATTAAGGGTTTGTTTTCATACGCTGCCAACCTTTTGCTTCCTGTTGCCAACAAATTGGCATCAGAGAGAACATGGCAGTGTGTGCAGGGAGAGAGAGAGCAGCAACTAAGAGTTTTGTGAGGTGTGTGAGTTGAGTGTAAACACCGAGAGAAATGGCAAGACTAACCAACAATGACATCCCGCTACTCAAGTTGATGAAAGACGTTAACTATGACAACAGGAAGGTGCAGATAAAGGCTCTTCTCGGCTCCCAAGATAACTGGGACGTGGACGAGACTGGATTTGAGGAACCAGCGAGCATAGACGAATATTCAAATGCCTAGTTGAACGCGGTGAAGGCCGTTCGAGCTAAAGACAAGGCAGCTTTGTATCTGCTATACCGAGCTGTTGACGAATCCGGCTTTGAGAAGATAGCAAATGCAAAATCTTCCAAAGTAGCATGGGATACACTCGAAAAGGCAAACAAAGGAGACGAACGAGTGAAGCAGGTTTGACTTCAAACCCTTAGGGGCGAACTGGAAAACATGAGGATGAAAGAGTCTGAAAGCGTATCCGAGTTCATTACTCGGGTGGAGACCGTGGTGAACAAACTGAATCAGAATGGTGAGAGTCTTTCATCAAACCGAGTTGTTGAAAAGATCCTGAGATCATTGACAGATGATTTCGAGAATATCGTATGTGCAATAGAGGAGTCCAAGGATTTATCAACACTCACCATTGAAGAGCTTGCTGGGTCCCTGGAAGCACATGAGCAGAGACAGAAAAACAAGAGGGGGAGTCCCTTTGAACAGGCTCTCCAAGCGAAGGCGACGATAAAAAAGGACAATGTGTTTTATGCTCAAAGTACCAGAGGCCAAGGAAGAGGCAGAAGCCAAGGTGGTAGAGGAAGAGGAGAACGAAGAAATGAGCAAGTCGGCCAACAAAACTGGCGTGGCCGAAGTCAGGCCCGAGGCGGCCGAGGTCAGACTCGGGGTGGTCGAACAAACACAAACAACATTGAATGTTATAACTGTGGGAGGTATGGGCATGTTGCCAAGGATTGCTACTCGATAAAATGCTACAACTGTGGAAAGATGGGCCATATTTCCAAAGATTGTAGGTCCGTGAAGGAAAAGGAGGAGCCAACAAACTTCCTTGCCGAGAAAGAAGAAGAAGGATTGCTACTAGTGACAAACATTCCAGAAACCGAGGTCAAACCGAGCTGTTCTAATAATTCGGTTTGGTACTTGGACACCGGCGCAAGTAACCATATGTGTGGCGACGAGAGTTTATTCAAAGTACTTTCAAAGGTGGAATTCAGATCTGTTTCGTTCGGCGATGCTTCAAAAGTAACCGTCAAAGGTCGAGGAACGATCTGGTATGAACAGAAAAATGGGCAAATCGGAGAGATCAGAGATGTATACTATGTACCTGATCTCAAAAGCAACATACTAAGCATGGGACAGATAATGGAGAAGGGGTACTCAGTTATGATGAAGGACCGAGAATTACAACTGAGGGATAAATTCGGGAGGCTCATCACCCAAGTAGAAATGAAGAAAAATCGCATGTACAAACTTGAGTTGAAAATAGTTCAAGATAAATACATGCAACTTGAAATGGAGGATGAGGCCATGAAGTGGCATTTGCAGTTCGGTCATCTTCACTTTGGAGGGTTGACCAAGTTGGTGAAAAGGGAGATGGTGCTCGGACTTCCTAAAATGAAATTTGAAAACAAGTTATGTGAAGAATGTGTGATCGGAAAGCAAGCAAGGACTTCTTTTCCTCGGAGCTCTGAATACCGAGCAAAGGAGCAACTTGAATTGATCCATATCGACTTGTGTGGGCCAATAACTCCAGAATTATTTAGTGGTAAGAGATACTTCGTCTCCTTCATCAAATACTGCGAGGAACATGGAATCAAGCGTTTCTTGACGGCTCCATATTCTCCACAGCAAAATGGTGTAGCAGAACGAAAGAACCGAACCATTCTCGACATGGTTCGATCTATGTTGAAAGGGAAGAATATGCCAAAGAAGTTTTGGGCGGAGGCGGTGCAATGCGCAGTTTATGTGCAAAATAGATGTCCACATGCAAAGTTGGGTGAGAAGACGCCTCACGAGATTTGGAGTGGTGTGAAGCTACCAAGTCACACAGGACAAAATTAGAAGATCGGAGCAAGAAGTACATATTTATCGGGTATGATAAAAATTCTAAAGCATATAAATTGTTTGATCCTGTTAACAATAAAGTAGTGGTGAGCCGAGATGTTCACGTGGAGGAAACGAAGGAGTGGTGTTGGAGTAACCTGGTCGAAAAAGAAACTAGCTCGGAGATTGTTGTACCTTCAGCAAAAACAACCACCGAGTCCTCAGATGAAGAAACCGAGCGACAACAGCCCAGGATGAGAAGTCTACAGGAAATATACGACACTACAAATGAAGTTCATGTTGTATGTCTTCTGGCCGACTCTGATGACTTGAGTTTTGAGAAAGCTGTCCAAGATGAGAAGTGGAGAACAGCCATGGATGAGGAGATCGGAGCGATTGAACACAACAAAACTTGGGAACTGACTGACCTTCCTGAAGGAGCTCGACCCATTGGAGTAAAATGGGTGTACAAAAAGAAGATGAATGTTGAGGGAGAGGTTGAGCGTTATAAGGCTCGACTTGTGGTAAAGGGATAGACAAAAGGAGAGGATAGATTATGATGAAGTATTTGCTCCTGTCACGAGAATGGAGTCAATCCGACTCTTGATCTCGTTAGCTGCTCAGAACCAATGACCAATTCAACAGATGGATGTGAAGTCAACATTTCTAAATGGTATGCTGAAAGAGGAGATATATGTTGAGCAACCACTTGGGTACATGAAGAGAGGGGATGAGAAGAAAGTGTTGAGATTGAGAAAAGCCCTCTATGGACTGAAGCAGGCTCCCCATGCCTGGAATGAGAGAATTGACGGGTACTTCAAGAAAACCGGGTATGAGCAATGTCCGTACGAATATGCTTTGTACATAAAGAAATCAGAAGAGGATATGATGATAGTTGCTCTCTATGTCGACGACCTCATATTCACCGGAAGCAACACAAAGCTGATTAAGGAGTTTAAGGAGGCAATGGAAAAAGAGTTCAAGATGACAAACTTAGGCTTGATGAAATATTTTCTTGGCCTGGAAGTGAAGCAATCGGAGGAAGGGATTTTTATATCCCAAGAGAGGTACGCACTTGATATTTTAAAGAAGTTTAAAATGGAGGACTGCAACCTGGTTTCTACTCCAATGGAACCAGGCACTAAACTCTCGAAGTTTGATGGAGGAGAACGAGCTGATTCTGGTATATATCGAAGTGTAATCGGAAGTCTAAGGTACCTTACAAGCACGAGACTCGACTTATTGTTGAGTGTTGGGATAATGAGCAGATTCATGGAGGATCCAAGCTATACACATTGGAAGGCCTTGAAGAGAATTTTGAGATACATTCGATCAACCCTATCACTTGGTCTTTTCTATTCAAAATCAGATGACTATCGACTAGTGGGTTACTCAGATAGCGATTGGTGTGGAGATGTTAATGACCGGAAAAGTATTTCAAGTTACGTATTCCTACTTGGAAATACAGCCTTTACTTGGTTGTCTAAGAAGGAACCCATTGTAACCCTATCTACCTGTGAGGCAGAGTATGTGGCGGCCTCTTGGAGCGTGTGTCATGCAGTTTGGCTTTTAAATCTATTAAAGCATTTGGGAGTGATCCAAGATGAAGGGACTGTGATCTGAGTTGATAACAAGTCGGCAATCGAGTTGGCAAAGAACCTAGTTAATCACGGAAGGAGCAAGCACATCGACGTTTGTTTTCATTTCATCTGAGAACAAGTCAAAGAAGGAAAGGTCAAGCTAGAACATGTTGAAAGCCGAGCTCAATCCGCAGACATATTCACCAAGCCACTGCCAACCACATTGCTGGAAAATTGCAAAAGGCTTATTGGAATGAGAAATGGGAAAAGTATTTAAGTTTAAGAGGGAGATTTGTTATTAAACTTAAATTAGAAATTTATTTATGTTTGGTTAGTATTCCTAGAATAACATTAATGGTTTTAGGTGGTAGGCATCATGATTTATTTCTAGTGTTTGAAAAGACAAAAACTTTTGAGTTGTCTCTGGCATGTAAAGAGGCAAACATTTTCTCATAAATAATTGTATCAGGTCATTTGAAAGAATGCAGAGAAAAACTAAGGGTTTTTTTTTTTCATACGCTGGCAACCTTTTGCCTTCCTGTTGCCAACACGATCTTCATCCAATTCCACAATTAGAAGTTGTAGTTGAACACTATTGGGACTGATCTCTACGCGACCGCTTTTGAGACCAAGACTTCTTCCCCTCGTCGGAAGATCTTTTCTTCCCCTTACTACTTGCTTGAGGAGGAACGACCGTCAGAAGGACGGCGTGAGAAATCTCTATCGATCTCTCAGTCGCACATTTGGGAGTAGGAGGCGACCTTTGTGGCGCCGACCAAGGTCACTGGTTCCTTCTCCAGAGCTGTCTTTGGAGGCGAACACAACTTCTTGAACAACTCCTTGTTTGGGTTGTAGCAAGCCAATGATATCTGAAAAGAAGACAAAAATTTAGCAAGTTAAGAATGACCAGTCAAACAAACACATAAAACAAAAACCTTACCGAACACCTTGTTACCAAGGTTATTAAAATCTGCAAGGTTGATGAACATCCGATAAAGGAGGCGACGGGACAGTCGGTCGATGAGTTCGATGGCTTCGACTTCTGCCAGCGTCATCCTCCTTGTCGACCATAAAGTTATTTTCCTAGGACACTCAGTCTAATATAAAGAAAACTTAGGTTGATTGGCATCATTGAAAATGTCAGCCCGACCAGCGTCTTTTATTCCAACCTTAAAAAACTTATTTTTAAAACCCTTAAAGGAGGCGATGTACAAGGTGAATATCCAACTCCCTTGCTCTAAGCTGAGTGAAACCCAACCCTTCTTCGCCAACGGGAGGGTGCAGAGAAGATGTAGGAATATTGCAGGAGTGAGGGTGATGCAAAGCTGCACACACTAGCAGGAACGGCTGCATAAAGGCTTATTCGTTCAAATGCAACTACATGGGGCGACATTTAGCTTGCAGAGAACCCATTTGAAATTTAGTGAAGGGGAGATGAATAAAGAGCTCCCTGAACATGTAAAAATACGTTAAAAAGAAGTCTTTCGGGCTATCTCCTTTGTCATGGAAGACCTGCTCGTTCCCCTTACATACAATCAAGTTCTAATTTTCCCCACCATCGTCGTGCTTTCCAAAATAGCACTGTTCGACAGACCACCGAAGTTGACTCATCGTACAGAAGCATGTGATACCCATTTGTAGTTGTCAATGATCGGGAGAGTATCAACATCTTCCTCCCCCTCATTGAAGGCGTCAATCTACATCCGCCTCAACAAAAATGGCGGTGCTCCCCCTAAGAAAATTTGACCCTTAACAACTTTTTGATAATATGTTACTATTTTATTTATTGTTCCATATATTTGAAACAAACGAATTATAAGCTATCCCATAAACGGTAATAAAAAAGATGTAAAAAAAGTTGTTAAAAAAACAATTTTGCATAAAATTATATTAGTTGTGAAGATGACTTCAAGGCCCACTACTGCTTATAGACTTATAGGACCATCAAGTAGATCGCACCCAACCGTTAGATCTCACAAATCCAATGGTTTGCAACACGTGACGATTACCTCTACCAAATCAGTATAATCTGCACGATAAGTCTTCACCAAATCTAGTGCAATCCTCCAAGATAAACTTAGGCTTGGGGCCTCCGTACCAAAAGCTTTAAATACATATTAAATTATTATAACTGTTGAACAATGATTTTGATATCAAAATATTTTGTACAAGTAATCTCTCTTGACGAAAAGAAACCAAGGAGAGAAAGATAATCCCTTAAACTTACATCAGAAATTTTATAATCTCGACCTGTAAACCGAAATAAAATATAATAATTTATTTATTGAATAGTAAGATGCCATAAAAATATTTTTATGTATAGATTATTGGATATTAAAATGTGTAATAATAATCAAAAGGGATATATTTATAGGTTCAAGAATTTCTTTTTAAGTAATGTTTGAACAAATCAATAATTTAAATGAATAAATATAGTATTTGACCCGTGCATAAACACGGGCAGACTTTTCTATTTCAAATTTTATTAAAATATTTATTTAATATTTATTATTTGTTAATTTCTTTAAAATTGTATTTAAAAGTTACATTGTGTAAATATTTAGTTATAATGTTTCAATAATGTTAACAGTATTAATTTAATAATTAAATAATGAATAAGTTTTAATGTACATTATTTATCAAAATAAAATTATAAAAAATATAAAATATATTAAAATATAAAATAGGAATAGAAGTTAAATATAATCTAATATTTATTAAGATATAAAATAGTAATAATAATTGGAACTAAATTTTTGTAAAGATCAATATTATCCAGTACTAAAATTACAAATAATAAAAAATATAATAAAATATAAAATTTAAACATAATTGAATATTAAAATAATAATATATTTGTATAAATGAGTTTGCATGTGTAGATGTAAATGCTATAATTGTATATAATATATAGGTATTATATTAAAATGGTTTTTAATTTTGTAAAGGAATAATTAAATAATTAAATTATTACCTATTAACATCTAATGGAAAGGTATAGTCATTGTTAATAGTAAATAATAATAAGATAAATGAATGTTGTTTGATATTTCATTTTATCTATAAGGCATTCTGAATTAGACTATATTATTATAAATTGGAAGTAATAATTTCTCTTAATGAAAAAGTCAATGTAATTCATATTCATTTATGAATTGAGTTTTCACTTAAAAAATTAATAAAATAAATTGAAATTAATGACTGGAATTTGAGTTGACATGATATTATATTTATTTAATTTAACTTCAAATATAATACAAGCTCTCAATCATATGATAAATGCATTATATTTGTATTTTTTTACATCTTCACTGTTAACAAATATAATGCAAAGCTGTTAAAATAATGAGTCCAATTAAAATAGTAAAATTCTGCTAAAGAAAAAGAAATTTAATAGTAGGTTTGAGAAAATTTAAGTAATTTTTAGTGCATTTACGTACGCAAGTGTTTTTTATTTGTATTTATTTTAAGAAAAATAATATAAAATATACTTTTGAATAAATAAGATTTGAATTTGTTTTATAATAATATAAGTACGGTGAGTCTTTCTAAATGAGTAGGGCTCATAATCAAACATTTTCATTTTTACCTTCTCTTCTTTCTTCCTTTGAAATCACTTGATTTAATTCCTTCAAGTCCAAGTTTAATAGTGGATACTTGTTAAAATCATTTTGACATTTTAATCAATAAACTTAATTTACAATATCAAAACTTAATTAAACTAACTTCTATATTTATTGGTCCA
Organism: Vigna umbellata; assembly: GCF_029865625.1. Classification (NCBI taxonomy): domain Eukaryota; kingdom Viridiplantae; phylum Streptophyta; class Magnoliopsida; order Fabales; family Fabaceae; genus Vigna; species Vigna umbellata. Next base: position 1,770,811 of record NC_142173.1, on the reverse strand, counting down.
TAATGTCCATGTTGACCTAATTGTAGTCCAACACCTCTGAACTTGGTTTACCTGTTTAACATATTAATTAAAACAAATTAACCAAAATATTAACGAAAACAAATTGACCAAACTATTAACGAAAACAAAAGTATGGATATCTTTCTGACACCATTTAATTAATACAACGTGTTGTCTTACTACATGGCCTACCGAATGGATCAGGTGAACAAGCAAAAGACATGATAACATAATGAAAATAAATAATTTATTCATTATATAGTAAGATGTATTAAAAAAGAGTTTCATTATACAATGGGATATTAAAATATATAATAATAATTAAATTTGTATGTGATGGTTGTTATTCATCTGTACCTCCAACTTTTTTAAAAATTTATTTTTAATTTTAGTAAATATCTTTTTTACTTTCTCTCTTTCTATTTAAAGTAAGAGTGTTTTATCCTGTATCTCCTCCAATACTTCATCATATATTTTCAACTTTTTCAAAAATTTACGTTTAATCTTAGTAAATACTTTTTTTAAGTGATCCTACACTTCTTTAACTCTGCACCTTTTTAACAAAAATTTTCAAAATTTTATCTTTTATTTATAATTTAATAACGGGTTAAATATGTTTTTGGTCCCTTAACTTTCAGCGAAAATTGGAATTAGTCCCTCTTCAAAACTTTGGCCTAATTTAGTCCCCAAACTTTAGAAATGTGTGAATTTAGTTCTTTTAACTAAATTTTGTTAGCTTTATTTGATGTTTCAAGTGTGTTTCATAATAGCATTTGAGTTGTTTACACCGTTTGACACATTTTTCATAACATTTGATGTTTCAAGTGTGTCAAACGATGTATTCATAAACTTTTCATAACATAGGGACTCAATGTCTTCATTTTTAAAACCAGGTACTAAATAGAAATTCACCTCTTAACATGAGGACGAAGTAAGTATTTAAGCCTTAATTTTATTTACATTTATATTTAGTTAATTATATAAATGTTAGTTATGTTCTTTAAATACACCTCTAAGAGTTTAAAGAAACAATGGCATTGCATGTTGATGTGAATTTTTCAAATAACGTAATTTAGTGAACAAATTAATAGATTTTTTGGCTTGGATCGAATGGACTCAACTATCTCTTTAGTTCCACTAGTTAAGTTGTTTGAGAAAGATTAATACGTTATTTATTAACTAGTTAAGTTTATTTGAATTTTAAACATTTATGACGCATGAGTCAAATACATTAAATAGATAATAAATGAAGATTGTCAAGTACATTTTATCACCATTTATCTCCTAAATGTTAACATTAAAAGGAAAATCTTGAATAAAACAAAATACAATATACTTATTTAATAGACTAAATTGATAACGCTCCTCTTAATTAGGTTGGGCCAAAACTAGAAGAAATGTCATGGAGATGGTTGGAATTTGGTGAGGGAAAGGGCTAAGGCTCTCAGACAAAGGTGATATAAGGTGTAAGGGAGTGGTGTTTGATCATGCTTAAAGAGAGGTTAGGCTAACCCTATAAGGAATGTGGTTACAAGAGACCACTTGGGATGCTTTAGCCTTTGGTGACCTAAGATGAGTGGTATGACTCAAAAATGGCAACATAACATTACCCAAATTCAAAGGTAAATACAAGAATGAGAGACACCTCCATTTATAGGCTAAAGGTGTCTCTAATTTGTACAAAGAAAACCTAAAAACTCAAACTTGGCTAACTTGGAGAACAAGGTGAAAATCCTCTCCATTACGAGAAGGACATGTGACAAAAATACTTTCCATGAGAAGGACATGTATTACCTTTGGAAAATCCTTTCCAATGTGAGAGTGACATATGGCCTCTAACACATAGGTGGTACGCCCTACACACTTGCTCACCAAGCTCGCTTGAAACCTTTGACCCCTTAGTCAAAGAAGCTTTTGGACATCCACATAGGTTAACATTGGACCTTGGCCCTTTGTTGACTTAAGTGGTCAAAAGTCCTATTCTATTTGGCCTAAAATACAAGACTAAAAAATTATTCCTAATCTAAAAGCTCCATGATGACCCAAGATGGCCTAAGAGAGAACGAGAGAGCGAGAGAGAGAGAGAGTCTAGGTCCATCTTCCACAGATGACTTCAACTCTCCTTGAAAGTGTGTGGTCATGGCTAGGGGGTATGTCATCAAATATGAAGGTGTCACATACTGTGAAGACTTAGAAAATGGTATTTTAGAAGTTGTAGTGTGATACGTTGTCGTTGAAGCTATCAAATTAGTATTACTTTTCAAGGCAACTTTAGTATTGCCAAGTAGCATTCAAGTAAGTAGATAGGGTCAAAGCAACCCTAAGTCGTCTCCCAATGAATACAAAATTGTTTTTTAATATTTGAATCTTATGAATGCTATGCAATGTCAAGATTAAAAGTGAGAAACTATGCTAATGGAATTAGTATTTAAAGAATGTTCGAGTTTAAGTGAAGAACAAGTAGAAAACTTAGAAACAAATATAATGAAATAAGCTAATTCAACTGTTTTTCTAAGATAGATTCATCATTGGTTATCTACATATCATTGTTCAATTGATTATTGTTCGAGTTTCAAATTAATTAAAGTACATTCTTAATTAATTTGAGGGCAATCATGCAGTTAACCAAAGTAGATTCTCAATCAAATGCAAGACCTTTCTAGATTATTCACAATGAATTCAACCAAAATACATTGTCAATCAAATTCTATTGTGTTTAATCATGTATATTCTTAAATCTCCTAACCAAATTAAAAGTTAATTAATCAAAGTAAATTTTCAATTAATTATAGTTGAAATTATTACCACCAATCAAAGTACATTCTCAATTGATAACAAAAACTTGTTTAATTACATGAAAGTTCTTAAATTTAATCAAAGTAAATTCTCAATCAAACCTAGAAGCCCTTGAACTCATATGAGTAATATGCATGTAGATTCAAACACCTTATGATGCAAAAATCATTGCTTTTAATATGATTAAGAGATAAAAGACATAGAAAGAAAGCAACTCAAATCAATAATCAAAAGAAACAATTGCATGAATTCAACTTAGCCTCAGAATCCATAATGAAATTATAGTGGAATAGCCATAGAAGCTTAGCCCTCCATGAATGGAGTGAAACACATGATGAAATAAAGATGAGAAGAGTGGTGAATGCTTGCTTCCAGTGGAGGAGTTTGAGAATGAATGAGTTATGTCTCCCCTAGGTCTCTTGATATAGGCTTGATTGGGCTTGGATTCTGAATCTTTTGTTGATAAGATCTTTTATCTAATATCTAATATCTTTCAAATATTCAACCGATTTAATCAGTTTTTGAGAATATTTGATAATATCTTTTCTAGATTCAAAAAGATTTGACAAATATTATCGTTTGATTTTTATTGATATAGTTAAATAAGGTCATTATTTAACAATATCAAATAAAATATCTTAAGATATATTTTCTCCAAATTATCTTTTAAAATAAACTTGTCCAAAATTACATTTTAACCCTTTTTATTTTATTGAAATTTACACAAAAGTCCAGAAATTTTCTCTAATTACACTTTAGCCTTTTCTTTCTTTTTAGAATTGCAATTCAAACTTTAATTCTAGCTACATCAACAAACATTAGATTATCCAAAATAATTTATGCAACTAAAATCACATTTTAAGTCTTTTTAATTCCCAAACCCAATAAAGTCAATCATCAAAAAACTTATTTTAAATCAATCATTTAAACACAAGAATCTGATCAAAAATTTGAATAGTGATTTAAAATTAGTAAGACTCAGCTATTTTAATATTAAATAGTTTTAATATAAATAGTTTCATTATGAACAAATATCATTATTTTAAAGCACGTCATCTCTCCAGAAATCACTTTTCTAGAGTTCTCTGACTTCTCTCTAGTAGTTCTCGTCCTCTATTCGTCTTATTGAAGAACCAAGACCATAAAATTGATCCTAGTGACAAACTCTTTATTTTGGATAGATAAGTTTCTCAAATATAGTAAATTGGTTTTATGGTCCTCTTTTGTTCTATTTTGTCTTCTTTTGCATGCGAGTTTTGTTGTGAATGCATGTGACATTTGACTCTTCTATACGACTCTTTGTTGATCAGTGTCTTAACGGTGTATCCTGATCATGTTTCTATAGTTTGTAGGAACATATAGGACTTCCTGTATGTTAAAGTTTCTATAGTGGTTTTATCATCTGTAAGGTAAGAGAAGCTAAATACCTTGATTTTTTCGTTTCTAAAGCTTGATAACTTGATATGTGATAATTGTATGAATTAATTATTGAAATATATTTTGAATTCTATGATAGTGGATGGTCTCCCATGTTTAAATTAATAATTTGGTATTGTGAATTCTTATAGTAGACAACTTGTTGAGTTGTAATGAGTTTTAGATGATTTGTGAATGATGGAATGTCATTCTTAGATTAGTCATTGGCTGCTAAAATTTAGTTTGAAATTAAATTTGAAAGTTAGTTGGATATATGTCTAGAATTGTGGTTTGTTAGGCGAATTTCAGTTGGGATTGTTTATTAAAGGAGCTTGATGTTAGGAGTCGATGTTTGTGTCATTTAACTCTAGATTCTTGTTTTGCTGACATTTGATCTTTAATATGTTAAGTTGTTGTTTGGAGCTTTGGTGGTTTTTGGTTTAATCTGACGGACTAAGTCTCTAGCCAATTGAGCAAAGTGGTATTCAATCTGATGTTTTCAAATCATATTTAGTGTCAAGAAAACCAATTTGGTCAATTGGAGAGATCTTGAGTGCAGCCATATCAAGATTCAAAGTTGTTGGTTTCTGATGTGGTGTTAAGAGACCTTATGCGGCATTGAGCGTTGCAAAGTCAGAGAGTCACTAGGCTCTAGGGTGCTAGGTAGCACTTTTGATCGCTGAGCGCTTCTCAAGTCAATGAGCTTCTGATTTTTGGCATTAAGCAACGTTTGGTGGCATTGAGCGCTACTTTGCAAGTTTGATCTATAATTCATTGGGCGAGTATGTTTGTTTGAGCTTGGCATTGAGCACCAACAATGTGATATGCTTACTTCTATAAAAGTGATATATGATTGTTTTTGGTATATTAGTTTATCCATTCCTTTTTGTTTGTCTGTTTATGCATTCCTTCTTCTTTGCGATGAAGACGTTCCAGTTGACCCGTGTAAGGCAGGAGTGATACTAAAGTTTAGAGTTAGATTGTTAGATTTCTTGTCTTATTCAAATTTTGTAAAATAGTAGTATGATTTTGATTTGGTTTAACAATACCTTTATAAAAGGATCTATGTACGAATATGTTCAACTTGAATAGTTATGTAATATATAACTATAATGGATTCATGTTCGTATTCTCTTTAAGTTATTAGTTTTTTCATTCCTAGTATTTGATGTTTCTTTTAGTAATTGTATATTATTAAACCAGGGATGTCTTGTGTTTGATAGTCTAAAAATAACACTAGTAAAAAAAAGAGGATTTAAAACCGCTATATACGCTTCGGTTTAAGTAAACCCGAAGCATAGAAAAGCGCGGTGGTAGAATCGTAAATAAAGCTAACATATATGCCTCGGTTAAGCTAAGACTCGCGATAAAATAACGATATTGCACCGGTTAATCTGAGACTCGAGGCCTATATCACTGCTACACCTGCAACTTTACCTGCTACGTCAGACTTAACGGCATCGGTTCATTAGGAACCGAAATCGTAAATAGTTTCCAGCGCTTTATACCTCGGGTTGGCCATTTAACCGGTGCCAAAACAAAAGCTTATTTTCGCTACCACTCTGCACTTAGCGTCTTTGTGTCAAATCAACACTTCCACGGCTTCTCCTTCCTCAGCTTCTCCTTCCTCCTGCTCTCCATTCTTTCTCTGCGTCGTGGGTTCCTCCAGATCGCGACCTCTGCCTCTGCCTCTGCCGGAAATAGGGTTCCTCCACCGCGCCACCGTCACTGCTGCCTCTGCCTCTGCCTCCGACAGTGCTCCAGATCGCGACCTCTACGTCGCGGGTTCCTCCAGATCGCGACCTCTGCCTCTACCTCTGTCGAAAATAAGGTTCCTCCACCGCGCCACCGCCACTGCTGCCTCTGCCTTTGCCTCCGACAGTGCTCCAGATCGCGACCTATGTGTCGCAGGTTCCTCTAGATCGCGACCTCTGCCTCTACCTCTGCCGGAAATAGGGTTCCTCCACCGCGCCACCGTCATTGCTGCCTCTACCTCTGCCTCTGCCTCCGACAGTGCTCCAGATCGCGAAGCCCTAAATCAGGGTTCAACCTCGTGCGAGTTCGTCTCCTCCGCCTCGGCCACCATCGGCGTTTCTCCCCCAACGGCTTTTCTGTGTTGTGCATTTATGATATGTTGTTGTTTTTGCTGTGAACCCCCAAATGGCTAGACGGCTGAATACGGTTGAGGACAGCTGAAAAAAAAAATAATATGTTACTGCCTCGGTTACCTGAAAACCGAGGCACAATCTTATTCTTTTTGACTCGACCAGCAACCGAAGCATAAAACCTACTATTTTTTATCTCGTTTGTATACGCCTCGGTTGTAGAACCGGAGCCTATAAGGAAAAGTAACCGGTGTCATTTTCTCTTATTGTACGAAATAATTTAAACTATTCAAGATTTTTATTTGAAAAGACAAATAACATTTTTAAAAATAAAAATCAATGTTTGAAATAACACAAAAACAAACCTTGATTAGCAAAAGATAACCTTTTCAAATCATTTTAAAAACTGACTCTCGAAAATATGTATTTACTTTTATGTGAAAACAAAAAACAAAAACATAAATTATTTAGGTTAAAAAAATATTGCTTTTCTTAATTTCTAAAAAAAATTAAAAACAAATACACAAAAATTAATGGAGATAGTATTTACTAAAATAATTATTGTACTACTATTTTCTCAAGAAGATCTAAAAGGAGAATACGCAGAAAAGGAGCAAGTTTTTCAGTAATGGAATTCATTAACATTCCCAGTACTGCATATTATTTATTCAGAGAGTACATGTTATAGAATGATACAAATCAGTTCCAATGATAGCATTGAAGATGGTCATATTCAGTTCTACAGGGTCCATTTTCCTTAATATACCAGTTGCAGGATTCACATGTAAGCCAGTCCCTATTTTCTATATACATATCATAATATTGGGAAGGAGATTTTCCCCATTGAAAGGAACAAAAGAACTGTGTGTTCCCAAAAACACTAATCCAAAAACCCCAGTGAAAGGTTTCATGTTTTTTGAGAACATGCACTCCAAGATCATCTTCCTTAGATTTGCAGTGAATCTTCAGATCTTCATTTCCCACCAGAGTATTGTTAATGGTGACAATGGTGTGTTGTGAGGGAATGAATAGAACATTGCTGCTGGCTGATGCCACTGTCAAAATGCACAATAAGAGGATACTTCTGGCAAACACAGACATTTTCTAACTTCTGTTACTCTTCCATGGAGCACTCAATCACACATATATATAGGCTGAAAAAAACAATGATTAAATGTTAAAAAGAAATATATCTTTTATTCAATTTTAAGTAATTTCTAAATTCAATTTTCTTTTTTAAGTTTTGTATTTTTATTTAATTGTCGTTTTTAAAATTCAAGAAATATAGATTATTTTTTATGTTTCCTTTAATTATTTTATATTATATATTATGTATTTTGTGATATAAAAATTAAAATAGGAAAATATAAAATGTTATGAATATTTAATTAAAATAAAAAAATATTTTTATTTTTGTTTCTCCAAAATATCGGACACTTTTTCTTTATAAACAACTCAAAAGTCAAAAAATTATAATAAGTAAGAATTTTGAAATTATTACATCATTTTCAGTACAGAAATACGTTGTTTAATAATAAAAAAAATTGTTGTAACTTATAAAGATTTTAGCAGAAATTACCTGATTCCTACAACTCCTTAAAGTCATCTTCTGCTTGGTATATTTTCTAAACATCTAATATTGATATTGCATGTAATTTTAAGGCGGTGGTCTTCAGATTCGTACGGTGGTCATGGGTTTCGTACACAAGAAAAGAGCACGAGAAAGTTAATGTGATAATGCGACAATTTTCAATGTTAGGGTAAATACTTGTTCAAATTATTAGATCGAAATTTAGTATATAAACAAACACACAAGCATTTCAATACATTTAAAATTTATTAGTTTAAAAACCAATATCAATAATTCAACATATTCAAATTAACAATGCAATTTATCATATTTATCACAATTATAACTTTAAAATAATAATGTAATTAGCTTTTCTAACTTAAAGAAAGAAAAGATGATTAAACAACACTAAAATCCTCAAAAACACCTTTAAATGCTCAAAAGTTCTATATCTCTCTATCAATAAGACAAACACGATCAAAATATACTATTAGAATCATTAATTAATAAAAAAATTTAAATGAGACTCAAACCCCACACTCAAATATCATGTGTGATCAGATATAGTCACATACAAAGAAATACTCAATAGACCATAGAAAAAGATAAACAATCAACTTACTCTGTTGAAAAACTAATGGACGAAAGTGCAAAACTCACCTCAAAAATCATCCATCTTCGATCTCCAAACAAATGATCAGATGACTCAAAATTCAATAGAAGTGAAAGAACTCTAGAAAAACAAGTTTCCAGAGATGATGCAATTCAAAAAAAATAAAACTTGTTTATAAAAAATTTTATTTATAATTTAAACTTTTAATATTAAAATAATCGAGTTTATTATTTAAAATATATTATCACTTCTAAAACATCATCTTTTACACTTTTGTTATAATTAGTTTTAATGATCAATTTACAAATTAATTATAATTGTTCTTATAAAATAAGTATTTTAGTAATTAATAATTTTCAATTTTATAAAGTGATATATAAATTAATTATTAGAGTGAGTAATTATTTATTGTCCTTAAATTTTATTATTATGTAGAAATTTCATTATAATTTTTTTTTGCAATATATACACTATTTACTCTTAACAAAGTATTAAATATATGCATTCAATGCATATAAATGAGGATGATGTCACTTGTTAAACTTAAGCCACGTATGCATCTCAAAAGAATAAAAGAAAATAAAAATAAATGTTTATAATACACTAGAAAAACTTATGGTCAATGTTAAGGCATAAAATAAGGCAACCCGGTTAATACTAAGAAGAAAAAAAAATATATTTTTTGAAATTCAAGTGCTAAATTCAATTGTTAATTTGAATCATAGACATTTTCTGCAAGAGTAACGGTGTTATACATATTTTTACATTCATTTAACATATAATATAAGGATAAAATGGTCATAAAAATGTAAACTTTTGTATTTTTTCAAGAAAGAAGAAACTAAAAAGTAAATAAGAGTAATGTCAAATTAATGTAAAAAATTTAAGTGTGTCAATGAATATCTAATTTAAATTCTTTGACATACTTAAATTTTTACATTCATTTGACACTACCCTTATTTACTTCATGTGTCTAAACTAGTCTCTATTTATTTTATGAGGAATGATATTATGACACATTTTTTTACATTCATTTGACACAAAGTACAAGTTTAAATTGGTCATAAAAATGTAAATTTTTGTATTTTTTCAAGAAAAAAGAAAGTAAAAAGTAAATAGGATAGTGTCAAATGAATGTAAAAAATTTAAGTGTGTCAAAGAATCATTACTCTTCCTTTATACATATCATTAATGTAAAAAAGTGTATAGATAATGTTTTGTTTATCATAGATAATATTTTTTAAACTCTATCTATGGTATCTCATAATTTATTTAAATAAGTGTTATCTATTGGTTTAAATTTAAAAAAAAAATAAAAAATAATGGTTTAATACCCAATTTTGTCCCCACTTTGGTTCGGAAATCTCAAGTTAGTCCCTTTATAGAAATGTGAGTACAATGGATCCTTACTTGTAATTATTTGACTGTAATGAGTCCCTTCCGTTAAATAGAAGGAAACGGAGTTAGTGGGCTGATGATGTGACAGTTGTCTTTGGTGAGGTGTCAAGACGCAATTGTTTGCGTGCTTACGTGGTGTTAGGGTTCCCCATTTTCAAATTGGGTTTTATTAAAAATTGGGGATAAAAGGATTTGGGGGTGATTTGTTGGAGATTAGAGCATGTCCGTGTGCGAGAAAGAAGACAGAGGCAGGCAGTGATCGCGGGAAGACGGAGCAGTGGTGGTTCGCGGTTGGCGAGTTCTTCTTTGTTGTCAGTGGTTGTCTCTGTTTGGGGTTCGCTCTTTGGGGTTCGCAATGTCTTCGAATCACGGTTGTTCGTCTTGCTCATGGGGGAGCTGTCGTGGTGGTTCATACAGAGGATTGGTTGGAAGCCAAATATGCCACTGTGGGGAGGCTGCTGTGTTGAGAGTGGCAAAAACAATTAAGAACGAGGGGAAACAATTCTAGGGCTACCCTAACTACAAGCGGACAAGAAATGAAGAACTTCAAGGATGCAATTTCTTTAAATGGCTTAGTGAAGATTGCGTAGATGATACTGTTAGTACTATTGCAAGGCAAAGGAGGAAGATTAATAGTCTAGAGAAATGTGTTAGGGAATGTCAAAAAAGGGAGAAGATGTTAATAACAATGATATGTTTTCTGGGATTGATTAATATCATTGTTGTATGTATTTTGTTTAAAAGTCCATGATGTGTTCTGTTAGATAGTTTATGTGAAGAGCACTTTGGACAAATTGTAATATGATGTTATCAAATGAAGGTGAAATTTGAATTCAAGGTTCTGAAATTATGGTTTGAATTCAAGGTTCTGTTAGATAGTTTGAATTTACAATAAAATGAGGAGTATATGGTTATAATGAAAGTATGACTTACTTATTATTGAGAGTTTAAACTTGTATATGGTATATAGTTGTTTGTTACCATGCACTGAATCTGTTTGGAGTTTACTAGAGTTCTGATTTGTTGTTATGTTCAAATTATAATTATGTTTTCTACTTTTGGTTTTCTAATATCCAAAACAACCCAATGACAATGATTATGGGTATTACATGTGTTGATATATGAAAGAAATTATCACATACTGTGAAGAAGGAACAATTCTAACTAATGTAAGTTATCTTCATTGTCATAATTAATTTGTAGTAAAAATTTAATTGACTAATTTACATTATTTTTCTTTGTTGCAGTATTTTCCTAATTGTAAATGTCAACAATGTCGTGACAATCAAATCATTGAAGTTAGGGAATATTGATGTTTACATGTAATTAATACATGCTTATAGGTTCTGTTATGGTGATATACATGCTTATAGGTACAAATAGGATATATATGTTATGGTTTTATATACTTTCTTATAAAGCAATGTCATGTATAACACATACTTTTGTTTTTTTTGTCGTATTTGTTTTAATATTTTATATTTTTCTTATATAATAGAATCAATAAAAATAGACTAATAGATAGCGCTTATTTAAATAAGCGTTATTTATTATTAGACACCAATCGATAATGCAAGTTTGTATATAATAGAACTAATATATTATATTTTCTTTTGAAAAAAATATTTTATATTTTTTGAAATATTTTATTGAAAAATTATTTTTGGTTTAATACCCAATTTTGTCCCCACTTTGGTTCGGAAATCTCAAGTTAGTCCCTTTATAGAAATGTGAGTGCAATGGATCCTTACTTGTAATTATTTGACTGTAATGAGTCCCTTCCGTTAAATAGAAGGAAACAGAGTTAGTGGGCTGATGATGTGGCAGTTGTCTTTGGTGAGGTGTCAAGACGCAATTGTTTGCGTGCTTACGTGGTGTTAGGGTTCCCCATTTTCAAATTGGGTTTTATTAAAAATTGGGGATAGAAGGATTTGGGGGTGATTTGTTGGAGATTAGGGCATGTCCGTGTGCGAGAAAGAAGACAGAGGCAGGCAGTGATCGCGGGAACTCGTAAGAACTTTTAGACAAAGCATTTGTGAGTGGACAACCATTGGTGGAGTAAATAACGAAAAGCGACTTTCGAAGGTGCGTTTATGGTAGGTTTTGTTATGTGTTTCGTTGCTTTCGGTGTGGTCCCCCCAGAAGTTTTGATTTATTTTATGGTTTGTCTGTGTTGTGTGCCCCATTGTCAGTGCATTTGCTTTGTTTATGTTGCGACGTTGTCGTTGTGGTCCCCCTTCATAGTGTGTGGTACTATGTTGTGGCATTTGCTTTATTTAATGTCATAAATGTGGTTTTGTTTTGTTTGAGTTGTTTATGGTCTGTACAGTAGTATGTTTATGCTTTGTTTTTTGCTTAGATATCATTTGGGTTAAGGGTTAAGCATAGATTAACTAACTGTGACCAATTTTATATTAGATAATATGGCCAACTCACACATTGAAGTCGTGTTTCACCATGGGGGGAAATTTGAGAATAATGGGACATTTGGATATCACTATGGTGAAACCACAACTATAAAAATAGACCCTGATCGATGGAGTTATTTTGAAATATTAAGCATTCTAAAGGAGATGGGTTATAGGAATGTAAAGGACTTATGGTATTCATTGGGTCGTGGTCCTGTATTAGAAGATTGTTTGGAACCTTTATTAGATGACAAGGGTGCTTGTCATCTGATCAATATTGTTATGTTGAATGGTGAAGCTCACCTTTATGTTATACATAGGGTGTGTGAACCTGAGTATCTTCTACAGTTGGAATACTTTTCTGAACCCCAAATTGATAGACCTAGTGTTGAAGGAGAAGTTGAGAGAGAGAGTGTTGATTTGAAAGTTCATAGACCTAGTGGTGAAGGAGAAGTTGAGAAAGAGAGTGCTGATTTGCAAGTTGATAGACCTAGTGTTGAAGGAGAAGTTGAGAGAGAGAGTGCTGAAAAGGAAGTTCAGATAGAGATTGGTATAGCAGATGTTGAGGCAGTGGGTGAAGCAGAGGTTCAGACAGTAGCACCTGAGGTAGAACCTGAATCAGAAGTTGATCCAGAAATTATAGAAGTTGAGGTTGATGTAGTGGCTGATATAGAGGGTATGGTAGAAGTTCAGGCAGAGGCAGTGATTGATGTTCAGGCAGAGGCAGTGATTGATGTAGACAGGTTGGTCATAAAAGAAATAGTTGTCCACAAGCTCCTCCAGCAAACCAAACTCAATATCAATCAAGTGAGCAACCTGCAACCCAAGCTGAACAAAGTTAGCCAATTACTGGACCAATTCAACTTACTCAATGCGTTTTGAAACATACTCAGCCATCTACAACACAAGTTTAAAACTGATTTAGGACTGACAGTATGTTTAGCTTAAGTGATGGCTATTTTGTAATCACAGACATGTATTTTGTAATCACAGACATCTACTTGGTAAACTGTCAGACGTGGATTTGAATTCCACTTTGTAATTTTAATGACAGCTTTTGTTTTCATTATGATGTAATTATGAATGTTGTTTGGACCTTTGCCATATCAATTTCAATCACATATTTTGTTCACAGATTTTGGCATATCAATTTCTCATTATATTGTGATCACAGCTTCTCTTTTCATTATCATGTCATTATGAGTGGATTTCTTCTTCAATTATATTACAAACACTGAAAGTGTGTTGTACCTCTGTTACAGAACTCTTTTTTTGGATTACAAAAGTACTATTACAAACACTGAAAGTGTACTTCTTCTTGTCTAAAAACGAACTTCTTATACAGATTTGTCTTTTTGGATTACAGAAGCCACTTCCTCATTTTATTGTAAATTCAAACTATCTAACAGAACCTTGAATTCAAACCATAATTTCAGAACCTTGAATTCAAATTTCACCTTCATTTGATAACATCATATTACAATTTGTCCAAAGTGCTCTTCACATAAACTATCTAACAGAACACATCATGGACTTTTAAACAAAATACATACAACAATGATATTAATCAATCCCAGAAAACATATCATTGTTATTAACATCTTCTCCCTTTTTTGACATTCCCTAACACATTTCTCTAGACTATTAATCTTCCTCCTTTGCCTTGCAATAGTACTAACAGTATCATCTACGCAATCTTCACTAAGCCATTTAAAGAAATTGCATCCTTGAAGTTCTTCATTTCTTGTCCACTTGTAGTTAGGGCAGCCCTAGAATTGTTTCCCCTCGTTCTTAATTGTTTTTGCCACTCTCAACACAGCAGCCTCCCCACAGTGGCATATTTGGCTTCCAACCAATCCTCTGGATGAACCACCACGACAGCTCCCCCATGAGCAAGACGAACAACCGTGATTCGAAGACATTGCGAACCCCAAAGAGCGAACCCCAAAGAGCGAACCCCAAACAGAGACAACCACTGACAACGAAGAAGAACTCGCCAACCGCGAACCACCACTGCTCCGTCTTCCCGCGATCACTGCCTGCCTCTGTCTTCTTTCTCGCACACGGACATGCCCTAATCTCCAACAAATCACCCCCAAATCCTTTTATCCCCAATTTTTAATAAAACCCAATTTGAAAATGGGGAACCCTAACACCACGTAAGCACGCAAACAATTGCGTCTTGACACCTCACCAAAGACAACTGCCACATCATCAGCCCACTAACTCTGTTTCCTTCTATTTAACGGAAGGGACTCATTACAGTCAAATAATTACAAGTAAGGATCCATTGCACTCACATTTCTATAAAGGGACTAACTTGAGATTTCCGAACCAAAGTGGGGACAAAATTGGGTATTAAACCAAAAATAATTTTTCAATAAAATATTTCAAAAAATATAAAATATTTTTTTCAAAAGAAAATATAATATATTAGTTCTATTATATACAAACTTGCATTATCGATTGGTGTCTAATAATAAATAACGCTTATTTAAATAAGCGCTATCTATTAGTCTATTTTTATTGATTCTATTATATAAGAAAAATATAAAATATTAAAACAAATACGACAAAAAAAACAAAAGTATGTGTTATGCATGACATTGCTTTATAAGAAAGTATATAAAACCATAACATATATATCCTATTTGTACCTATAAGCATGTATATCACCATAACAGAACCTATAAGCATGTATTAATTACATGTAAACATCAATATTCCCTAACTTCAATGATTTGATTGTCACGACATTGTTGACATTTACAATTAGGAAAATACTGCAACAAAGAAAAATAATGTAAATTAGTCAATTAAATTTTTACTACAAATTAATTATTACAATGAAGATAACTTACATTAGTTAGAATTGTTCTTTCTTCACAATATATGATAATTTGTTTCATATATCAACACACGTAATACCCATAATCATTGTCATTGGGTTGTTTTGGATATTAGAAAACCAAAAGTAGAAAACATAATTATAATTTGAACATAACAGCAAACCAGAACTCTAGTAAACTCCAAACAGATTCAGTGCATGATAACAAACAACTATATACCATATACAAGTTTAAACTCTCAATAATAAGTAAGTCATACTTTCATTATAAACACATACTCCTCCAATCAGTTTCACAATAATAATTATGTTTTATCCGGTTGAACTTTGTAAATATTCTTTTTAAGAACTTTAAGTTCAATTTTATAATATATACATATTACATCTTTACAATAGTTCACAAAGAAATCTATCAATCACCGCATCCACAAATGGTTTTGATCATGATAAAAATGCAACAATATCCCATCAGAAAGCATCACATTACAAAAGCTGTCAACAAAGAATAAAGGTAGCAACTTTGAAAAATATTAGCATCAAATCCAAGACTGTGACATTCAATTGTTAAATTAACTGTAGAAGCATTTCGATTTTCTTGCACATGTTTTTGGTCTTACATGACATACAAGCAACAGGAAGCTTACCATGTCCAACAACAACAACAATTTGTGATCCTGCTATAACATGAACATATAAAAATGTTAGCAATGATACTACCAAAAGCCACAATGTGAGGATGTTAGAAGAGCAAACCTTTCAACAATCAATGCTATTGCATATTGTTGCCATTGAAAGGAACAATGGAACAATGTTGAAGAAAAGAAGTTAACTGCAAAAGTCCAGACAAAAGAAGAATTATGGGAAAGAATTTGCAGCCAAAGATCATAATATGCATATTTGCAATGAAGGGTTAGGATAATCCTTCTTCTAAAGAATTGGTGACACTTACATGACTTTTAGGAGTTCTTATTTTAAACTCATTGCTGCTTGATAGTAGCCTTAGCCACAAAACTAAGAAAACACTTCTTACAAACACACACATTTTCTCTTATTATCTAAACCCTCAAAAAAGGATTAAAACTATTTTCTTCAAGTTTATTAAACCGACAATTTATTATGATTTTATTTCTCTTGGTTAACTTTCCTTCATTGCATAATTCCAAATGTATTATAACTTACTCAGTTTTCAACTTATTCAAATGTATTATAACTCACTGCATAATTCCAACCTTCATGAACTTTAACTCTCTTTTTTAGGGCTACTCTTATCAAGTTCTTATATGGTTTTTATGTAAAAGCTTAGAAAATTGTGTTTTAAACGTGATAACATATTTTAAATAATGACACTCCGTTATTTTAATATTAAAATTTTAAAGTATAAATAAAATTTTTTAAACGAGTGTCATTATCTAAAATCACATTATCTCTCTAAACTTCCCTTCTCTAGAACTCTTTATCCCCTCTCTAACTTTTCTAACAACATGTTTATCTATCTAAAGATCAAAGACTGCCAAAATAATCCTTGAGGCAAGATTTTCATTTTTATTTGATTAGTTTATTATTATACAAAAGAGTAAGTTGATTTCTGCTCTTTTCTTTAATTTTTGAACTTTTATTGTGCATGCGAACAATTTAATCTTGCATGTGGGATTTAAGTCTTTTATAAAAAAAATTTGTTGGTCGTTGATCCTAACAGTGTGTCCTAATCATGTTTTCGTTGTTCATAGGATGATATAGAGTAACTCGTGCCTTTGGAGCTGTTTTATGACCTCTAGAAGTGTTTGATCATCTGTCAGGCAAAGGAAGCTAGATGCTTTAGTGTTCGTTAATTGGATATTACTGATTGAAAATGGTATAATATATGATAGTTGTTTGTGTTCAATTGAATGATATGTTTGGTTGATTGTATTGAGTGTTTGGTTTGTGTTTGAACTGTGGTGATTGAGGAAACTGAGGACCTGGCCATTTGTGTTAGAATCGCTGCAACGGAATTATTAGCGTGGAACAAACCAAGAGGGGGGTGAATTGGTTATATACTTTTATTGTGCCTTTTATTATTTTTCTCTTAATTTTTCTTACCGGGCGAATGATTAAATATAAATGACAGAGTAAGGGAAAGAGAAAAATTACACAGGTGATTTTATCCTGGTTCAGATCACTAGGATCCTACGTCCAGTCGCTTATCTCAAACAAGATAAACCTTTTTCACTAACACAAAACACTTACAAATATTGTCACAAAGAAAAACAATTTGTAAGAGTTTAGAAATACCACCTCTCTTGAAACCACAAGAGATGAACTTACACTTCCTTTGAATCTTCACAAAGGATGACCACCTCCTTCGAATGCTTCACGAAGGATGATTCTCTTCCAGGCACTTCCTCGGACACACCAAGGATGAACAAGCTATTCCTCTGTCACCGCAGTAGCACTTCAGGACTTTGCAGACAAGAGTTTCCTTAGCTTCAACAATCTCACAGAGTTCTCAAAGAGTTCAGAGATCTTTTTCACAAGGGAAGAGTTATTTTTGAGATAAAGAGTGAGCCATTTTATAGACTCAGCCTAATACCCTTCCATTCTTCAAAAACGGGCCATCTAACGCATTTAATCGATTAACATAAATATTAATCGATTAATAATGAGTACAACGGCTAGTTTTTCAAATCTGAAACCCCCAACGGCTAGTGTTAATTGATTATTCTCAGGAATAATCGATTAACTAAATAAATCAAATATAAATTACAAGAATCAACCCTAATACATATTTGAGCACTATTACATCAACTTTGATTATTATAAAAGCTTTATAAAATACAGAGATCTTCAATTTGTCTTTATGGATCTTGACTTGTGCAAATCTGTTCATCATCAAAACTTCATCTTTGATTTTTGCTAACATTCTCCCCCTTTTTGATGATGATCAAAAATTCTTCTGATTTAAAGCTTTTAGTAATAATCTGGATAAAACACAACTTATGGAAGAAAAAGTGCATTAGTGAATAAACACAAATAAGCAAATAAGCTTAAATAAGCTTTAAACACTTTCTTCCCCTTTTTGATCATAATTAAAAAGGTGTGTTTGATGTTCTCCCCCTAAGATAATACTCCCCCTTAATAAAAGCATGTATGCATATGAGCTAAAAATATTTCAAATTTAATGATTCATTCAAACATACACAATAAGATATTTAAAGTAAATAATTTTAGGATGAAGAACTTATAAAACATTGTTTAAACATACATTGAACTATATAAGATAGGAATTTTAAAGCATACAAAAATATGGCTGATAACTTTTTGGCAAGTATACCAAATCGTTCCAAGTAATACAGTGAATAAGTAAAAGTATCGTCTCCCAAGGGACTTGTGCAACACATGACAATTCTTCCTTTTATAACTCAATTAGACATCAAAATGCACAAAACAACACAAGAAACTATTTTTGGTATTTTATCAAACAGTTGGTGTGCAAGAAATTTATATTTAAAAGAAACTTCGTTGGAATTGGGTTTTATGAATCATATGAAGATAAAACTCTGTACAATATATCATTATTTCATTCAAACATTCACATCAAGGCATACTAGTCCTAATCCCTTAGCAACTAGTTCTAAATTAATATATCAAAATGCTAATCCCTTAGTCAATTTAATATACAATTTGCATTAAGTCCGATGTTAAGAATGATCAAGTTATTGAGTCTATCCCTAGATCCCAAATCACTTAAGTGCTCTATCTACGTTCGTTCATGTTCAAAGTTACTTTCCAGTAATCAAAGACATTAAAAGAACGTTATATTTTCATACAATGATAATAAATTCAAGAAAGAGCATATGAACAAACAACGATATATTGAGCAGGAAAATTACAGTGAGTTCATTACATCCAATCCCAACGAAAGAGAAATTTAACTACTCCTAATCATCTAAAACGTACACATTTGAAGCAATCCCTTGCAACAATGGTGTCTTGATGCCTTGAAGTAGTCTCCGGAAGTTCCTGAGATGTTTTCGTTTTTCTTTTGTCCGGAACTTCTTTCAGAAGAGATGTTTCTGCCGCTCTGTCACGTCTTTTAAAGCCACTTAAATTCATTAATTTGCTCAGTGCACATGTACTGGTGCGCTCTGCGAATTTTCTTAACTGCTGCACTTTAACTGATGTTATTCGCTCAGCGCACAGGTACTGGTGCGCTATGCGAATTTTCTTCTTCTGGCAGTGCGAATTTTGGCTTTCGCTTTGCGAAAATTGGTTGACAGAGTCTAAATAATACACCATTTCCTGTACAATATTTTACATAACAATCTACTACCTATTACAACTTTTCAATGAGGAACAACATGAATAATTACAAGATTGAGCTCATTTATAAATATAAAAACAACTCTTTTTCACACTTATCAACTAGTTTTTCAAAATTGCAAAACTGGAACGCATTTAAAAATTCAATCCTAAGATATTTCTAAAGATTCTTAGATCTCTTCTAATGTTTACCCCTTTAGATATGCCTCCAACTTCGTAATGATAATCCTCTAGGTTGCTTCCACATTTTGTTTAGATCTTCATCTTGAGGATTTTCATCATTCTTCGCTTCATTTGTTGTCTTCTACAAATATTCATCATTGCCTCCATCTAATTCAACTGACTCAAGAGGTTTTGCCTCAAGGTCTACAATTTCATCAAAGACAACATGCACACATTCTTCTATTTCAAATGTTTTCCGATTGAAAACTATATATGCTTTGTATATTAGAAGATATCCAAAAAATAGTTTCATCGGCCTTGGAATAAAATTTTCTTAAATTTTGTTTTAAAGAAATTCTAAATATTAAACAATAGGTACCCAACTACTTGTATGGGTCCTTTGGGTTAGATTTAGAAAAAAGAAATCATTTTACAACCCAAACATATCTACCACTTGGAACACCATAATGCTTAATTTTACATTTATTTGAAGTATGACCCTTTTTCATACAATAAAAGCATGATACAAAGTTTGTGTTCCTATAAGTTGTTCCTTTTTCTACCCATGTTCTACGGGTTCTATTATTATGTTTATTTTTAATTTTAGGAACATACTTATTTTTAACAACCTTATTTTCGTTATTTTTACTACATTTTTTCCTAAGGTTGTGTGTTCTAGTAGTTTCTTAAAATTTTCACAAGAAGCACATTCATCACTATAGTAAATTTACCCTTTTCAAAAAATAAAACTTTACTTTTCAAATCTTTATTTTCTTCAAAAATATTTTCAAAATTTAATTTTAAATTTTTATTTTCTTCAAAAATATTTTCAAAGTCTGATTTCAAATTTTTATTTTCTTCAGAAATATTTTCAAAATTTAATTTTAAATTTTTGAAATCCTTTTTCAATTTCTTATGAGCTTTATCTAATTTTTCAGATTCTACTATTAAAGCAGCATAAGTTTCATGCAATTCATCTTCACTAATTTGACTATAATTATCAGAATCGCTAGATGTACTTACTTGGCTTCCAGCGTCGTCGTTCACCACTAAACAAATGTTTGCTTCTTCATCAGATTCACTCAAATCGGAAATTGTTTCGTTGTCATCTTCCCATGCAATGTAGGCCTTCTTTTTCTTGAAGAATCTTTTCTCCTTTTTGTCTTCACTCTTCTTTTGATTTGGGCAGTCTGCTTTTAGGTGCCCCCTTTCTCCGCAACCATAACATTTATAGTGTGAGGAAGATCCTTGATTTTCTTTCTTTTCGAATTTTAATCTTCCTTTGTCTTTTGATTTCATGAACCTGTTGAGCCTTTTTATCATGAGTCTCAAATTTTCTTCTTCGTCTGAGTCTTCATCTTCCGATTTACCTTTGCTTCTTTCAACCTCTGACTTTAATGCCAAACTCTTCTTGTTGTTTTTGGCTTTTGCTTCTTCTTCATCAAGTCTTCCAAGATCTAGTTCATGTTCCCTCAACTTTCCAAAGAGTGCCGCCATAGTCATGGTGTTGAGGTTTTGTGACTCCGAGATTGCAGTCACCTTTGGTTGCCACGACCTGTCTAAAGACTTCAAGATTTTAATGTTAATTTCATCGGTGTCAAATGACTTACCCAGTCCAATGAGATGATTGACAATGTTGGTGAAGCGTTTTTGAACGTCTGAAATTGTTTCTCCTTGCTTCATCCGGAACATTTCATACTCTTGGATTAAGGAGTTCTTCCTTGCCCTCTTTACATCATCTGTTCCTTCATGTGTCACTCTGAGTACGTCCCACATTTCTTGAGCAGTTTTGCAGACAGAGACCCTGTAGAACTCATCAACAGTCAATGCTGATGCAATGATATTCCGGGCTTTTACGTCATTCTGAAATCTTTTCTTTTCTTCAATGGTCCATTGACCACGGGGCTTTGGTTCCTGTGTATTGTTAGTAGGAACAGAAGAGCCAGACGCAATAACATCCCAAATTTCACAATCAATAGATTCAATAAATATTTGCATTCTTACCTTCCAGAATGCATAGTTCTCACCTGTGAATAGTGGGGGTCTATTGATTGATGCACCCTCTGCAAAGGTTTGATGTGATCCTGCCATTTGAATGACTATCAAAGCAAGCTCTGATGCCAATTGTTAGAATCGCTGCAACGGAATTATTAGCGTGGAACAAACCAAGAGGGGGGTGAATTGGTTATATACTTTTATTGTGCCTTTTATTATTTTTCTCTTAATTTTTCTTACCGGGCGAATGATTAAATATAAATGACAGAGTAAGGGAAAGAGAAAAATTACACAGGTGATTTTATCCTGGTTCAGATCACTAGGATCCTACGTCCAGTCGCTTATCTCAAACAAGATAAACCTTTTTCACTAACACAAAACACTTACAAATATTGTCACAAAGAAAAACAATTTGTAAGAGTTTAGAAATACCACCTCTCTTGAAACCACAAGAGATGAACTTACACTTCCTTTGAATCTTCACAAAGGATGACCACCTCCTTCGAATGCTTCACGAAGGATGATTCTCTTCCAGGCACTTCCTCGGACACACCAAGGATGAACAAGCTATTCCTCTGTCACCGCAGTAGCACTTCAGGACTTTGCAGACAAGAGTTTCCTTAGCTTCAACAATCTCACAGAGTTCTCAAAGAGTTCAGAGATCTTTTTCACAAGGGAAGAGTTATTTTTGAGATAAAGAGTGAGCCATTTTATAGACTCAGCCTAATACCCTTCCATTCTTCAAAAACGGGCCATCTAACGCATTTAATCGATTAACATAAATATTAATCGATTAATAATGAGTACAACGGCTAGTTTTTCAAATCTGAAACCCCCAACGGCTAATGTTAATTGATTATTCTCAGGAATAATCGATTAACTAAATAAATCAAATATAAATTACAAGAATCAACCCTAATACATATTTGAGCACTATTACATCAACTTTGATTATTATAAAAGCTTTATAAAATACAGAGATCTTCAATTTGTCTTTATGGATCTTGACTTGTGCAAATCTGTTCATCATCAAAACTTCATCTTTGATTTTTGCTAACAATTTGAGCAAGTTGTCTTGCACTTTGACATTGAAAACTAAGTCAAGAATACTAATTTGATCATTTGAACAGGTCCCTAGTTCCTCAAATCACATATTTGAGTTGGTTGTTTTTTTATATGACACTAAATGGTACTGGTGTAGCGTTGAGCACAAGATTGGTTGTGCAAGTTTAGAAGAAATTTTTCTCTAGACCGTTGAGTGCCCACTTTGTTCGATGAACGACCATTTTTGCGAATAGTATGGCATTAAGTTGTGTCAAGGCACCACTGAGTGCCACTTTTCACTACAAGTTTGGAACCATTTTAATTCCAGGTCGATGAGTGACCGAATGGTGTCGTTGGGCAAGACCTTTATTGAGAAGAATGACGTTAAGTGCCAAAACTGTCGTTAAGCACAACCTTTTGCGAAAGGTCAAGTGTTAGGCGATATACCTGTTGTTGAACGCCACCTTGAGCGCTAGTTTGTATAATTGTTTTGGTTTCTTCTTTTGGTTGTTTGGTATCAAGTTGTATAACCATTAGTTTTGTTGGTGGGCATAATGATTGTGTGGATCTATATGTGAATCTTTGGTATGTTTATGTGTTGGTGATGTTTATTTGACATATGAAAATTTAGAAAGAAGATATATTATCAATCATTCAACTCATGTAGAGATGAATAGAATTGGAGAAAGAATGACAAAAGAACTTTGCCTTAAACTTTTGGTCTTACGCGCGAAATATTAGTCTCATGAGTAGTAGAGTGATAACTCTTGTATCATATACACATTCATTTTCATTTACTTAATTGTATTTTCATTAATACATTAAAAGTGATATATATATTAATACATTAAAAATACTATCTATTATATTTAGTGTATGGCATAGAATATATATATATATATATATATATATATATATATATATATATATATATATACTCAATAATTTTTCTTTTTACTATTTTTCATTTGTTTTAAAAGAATTTTTCTATGTTATGAATTGAATTTATTTTTCGTCCTTAAATAATTACAAAAAATTGTATTTTATTTTTAAGTTATATACTCTATAAAATATATGATGAAATATATTATAATTTAATTTTAAAAAAATATTATCTTTAATAAAAATATAAAAATAAAATATATTAACCAAAAGTTATATATATTATAGAAAGCTTATTCAATAGAAAAATAATAACTGACAGAAAAGGAGATACAGAACTTGGAAGTTTCAGCGATTCCAAATCCCCAATCTCTGCCGCGTTGCGCTGACGGCTAGTTGCAACTCCGCCGTGGGCGGCGAGCCCTCTTCTCTAGGTTAGGTTCGCGTTGCGCCGCTCTTTGTTTTTTTCCTCGCTAGTTCTTCTCTGTTCCCTTTGTACATTCCATATGTTGCTTCTCTCTATTGTTTTTCTTGCCATGCAGCTGTTTGCCGCTACCCCAAAGAAACTTCCTGATTTCATATTTATTTGTAGAACAGTTTGAAATTGAAAAATTATAAGAGAAGTTGCTGCTCTTGAACCTAGAGATATTGCTTTAGCTTTAGATTGTGTCAGGTAGGAAGTTTCACTGTGACATTTTACTTTATTTTATTGTCTATTGTTGTGGTTCTATTACTTCCTCATCACGGCCTTCCACTTTCTCTGTTTCTGTAAAGTTTAACATGCGTGTGGGGGTGGAGGAATGTTAGGAAATTGGTTTTAACCTATTGGTATAAGGACGTTAGAAGAAATTAACGGAAGCAATTTCATGATGATTAGTGTTCTTGAGAAATTGGTTTTTAGCCAAGCCCAATGATATGCAATCCATCTCATCTAGTGAGTTAAGGTGTTTTTATGGAAAAAACTTGGTAATATCAGTTTGAATATATATTTTTTAATTTACTAAATGAGAGACAGGTTTGAGAAGCACTCATTTCACTGTTCAACCTAAACATGCAGTTTACAAAAAGGTTGTTGGATGGAAGACAACGTTGTTAGGATGCGATTGTAAAGAACATCACTGTAGTTTCTAAACCTCTCGATTCCTCATTGATTTATCTACATAAAGAACATTTTTATCAATGCAACACTGTCGAATGCCAGGCCCTCCATAACTCTAGAATAACTCTCTAGCACTGGGTTCCGTAAATTTTATTCTCCTGTTTCGATCAAATTATTGTCATTGTTATTGATTGAGTTTCCACATGGTGGACATCAAACCCAGGGTAAATATGTATGCAGTCCCTATAACCAGTCAACATCTAGACACTTATCACTTACTGGAATTATACAAACAAAATGATTTTTTTATAAGTAAAATTGAAACAGAATATGAATACAGAACACTGTAGATTCTACCACTTTCTTTCCAGAACTGCGACCCTTGGTCCCTACTTTGGTGCATCAAGCTTTCCTCTGCTCAGAATTCGTATTCTCCATAAGTATTATTAAATATCATCATCGATTTGTTGATTGCTTTGATTTTTGTCACTGCATGAATCTTTTCATTTTCAAGCACCATCAATGATTTCTCTTTGTTAAGGCTGAATATTCTAATTGGTCCTCCAAAGCATGATTTATTCAGCTTTGCCAATTATGACGAGGCCTGTGGGTCTAAGTTGGCCCATCCCTGCCACTGCTGAATTATTGACGAGGTCTGTGGGGCTAAATTTTTTTCTAAGCTGGATTTGAAGTATGGTTATAACAAAGGTCGAGTGAAAGCTAGTGATGTGGCTTTTAGAACTCAGGAGGTCATTATGAGTGTTTAGGGATGCTTTTTGGACTTATGAATGTACCTTCTATGTTTCAGGCTTGGATGAATGAGATCTTTTAGCCCAGTCTGTGGAAATATGTATTGGTTTTCTTTGATGGCATTCTAATTTATAGTCAGGATTGGGAGTCCCATACGAGCACTTAACTGAGGTTTTACTGAGGTTTTACAGATGTTCGATAATAAGTTAGTGGCAAACCAATTGAAGAGGCCAAAAGGGAACAATTCTCCATCAAGTCTCAATTTTAAAATTTCAGTCTTGAGCTCAAGACTGATTCTCAAGAAAGAGGCAATGTCAGCAGCTAAAATAAACCTTTACCTGAAGACTAGTATTTTTTTCTCGGGTTGCTAATAGGCCCATTATGTGGAGAGTGTATGAAGTAGGAACAGGAGAGTGAGGCAATGATGTGCTGGCTAGAGAGAATGATGCGAGCATTGTATGTGAGGCTAGTTAGCTGCAAGGATTTTCTGTTATTTTGGGGTGTATGAGTAGAGCGGACCAGGTCTTATTTTCAGAGTTGGTTATGAATGGAGAGCAACAGCTCTCTGAAGGAGCTTTGGTCTACGGACAGGAATAATTTCTGTATTCCCCCTTTCGTCTTCTTATCCAATAATACAATATTACCATATTTTCAGTGTTCTTTGTCCTTTCTTGCAATTTCTGTTTTTGGTGTATATATGTATGTATGCGGAGAATTCAATAACGTTTGTAGTTATGTGTTTATGTATGTATGAAGCTTTTCTGAGTAGTGCTTGATCAGCACGAAAGAAGGATGAATCAGAACCCGCAATCAAGTGAGGGAAGACCTGACGATGATACTGCTCTCTCTGATTTCCTTGCTTCCTTAATGGATTACACTCCCACTGTAAATTTCTTTTTCTGTTATTTTTCTTTTCTAGTAATTTTCAATTTTACCCAATTTAATAAGTGTCTCCTTTGTTTAGATACCAGATGAATTGGTGGAACATTACCTGGCCAAGAGCGGTTTTCAGTGTCCAGACGTTCGATTGTGGGTTCTCATATCATTTATTTACCATCAATTTTTCTTTATATTCTTCAAAAAAACAAGGGCCCACGAAATTCAATTTAGGCAAGGTTATTTTTGTAAGGAAACAAGTTATTGAGTACCCTGTTTTCTGATGGGTTTCTCCTGCCCTGTGGTTATCTCGTCCTAAATTCATTGAGGTTATGCATGATCTTCTGGGTTCAATTGGTCAAATGATGTTTATCATAGAATTTCTTTCCCATCTTTCTCTGTCCTTATTTTGGCATGAATAAGAAAGAGGGGCTAATGGTGTAATTAACACCATTAGATTGAAAAGATTGTTAATTAAATTTCATCTCGCTAGAGTTTGGACTGTTGGTTAATGGATGTCTAATTTATACCCTTGTGGCAGTTTGATTGAGACATCTTGTATTTTTATTTTTACTTCATTTGCCAGTTTACATTGGATCAAACTCAAATTTTCCATTCCTTTCTCCTGTATTTTATTGTGTTCAATTTCTCAATGCTTCTTGTGTTCCTTTCTTTTTGCTCCTTCTGTTTTGTATAGTAATCCTTTACCTGAGTTGATCTTTTTGCTGTTTTTGTTATCATGCTGAAAGATATGGAAAGGAGGATATGAATCAAGAGTCCAAGCATTTGCAAAATTATGAGTGCTTGAGTGATTTGATATTATGATAGCTAGTTGATTTTTTCAGAGTAAAAGCAAACCAGAACAGCTTTCTTCACGGAAATAAAAAATTCATCATTTTATGAACCCAACTATCATATGGACATATCTCAGTTGTGTCCCTTTGGCCTTAAAGTTGTCAATTTGAGAGTTTTGAAGCTGTTGAGAGATAAGTGGACTAACAAATAAAGATATAAGATTAGTAGTTTATATTTCTTTTATGGTTTCTGAGAAAAGCACAACTCTTATATATTTGTATGCTGTGTCTTACTCTTTCTTTGGGATTCTTTAATATGGCACAGTCATTATATTGGAAATGAGTACTGACTGTTAATCACTTTCAGATGGAAAGTGATGAAATATGCTAATTGAGTTTATCTGATTTGCTAGCTATTTTATATTTCTTTTCGCTACTACTCGGTTAAGTTTGGATTTCTTGCTGTGCATTGTTGTTTTGGACCTCTAATATAGTTAACAAGTTGATAGGATATAATATGATAGGTTATAATGGGTAATAGGTGTGCAGGAGAGAGAAAACAGTTGAAGAATTAATTGTTCAGTTTAGGAATTAATTGTTGTTGGGTAGTTAGAAGTGGGTTGCCTTTATAAGAAGGCAAGGGGGGTCTGGTAGAAGGGAGAGTTTTTGATATCAATTGTATAGATAGGAACCTTGATCCTGTGGAGGGGGATTATGCTCCCAGTTACTGGTTGTACACGACATTGGTTGATGTGAATACATATTTTCATTCTTTTCTTACCATTTGGGTGCTATTGTGTGAGTGTGTGTTGTGAGACAGTTAGGTTTCATACCCAGAAACCTAACAATTTGGTCCGACCTGCCGGATCAAGAAGCTGCCGGATCCTTTGGAGAGGAGAACGTGATGGAAGGAAGAATCAATAATGTGGAAAGGTGGGCCAGCGGACAGAAAATAGTGCTAGCAGAATGGAGAAGAAATATCCAAGAAATAAAAGAAATGATGCAGAATATCAAGATTCAGATAAAGGGCACAACAAAAAGTGATGAATCTGCCATGAAAGGAAAGAAAGATGGTTCAGAGGAAGAGCTGGAGGAAGACAAGGGCAAAGGGCAGCAGAAGTGGAGGAAGCAGATAGAATTGCCTACTTTTGAGGGGATTGACCCAGAGGGATGGATATCCAGAGCAGAGAAAGTTTTTGAGATCCAAAACGTGGCAGCGGGAGAAAAATTAAGATTGGCCTATGCTAGCATGGAGGGAGGTGCAATCTATTGGTTCAGGGCCTGGGAAAATAAAACCAAGAACCATTCTTGGAAAGGGCTGAAAGAGGCATTGATAAGGGGGTTCGGAGGAAGAGTTAGAGGTTCTGTTTTTGAGAAGAAAAGAGAAACGGAAGCTGCAGTTTTGAGTGTTGATGGTTTTGCAAGAATTAGAGGACAGAATAGGAGAGAAGAAAATATATGTGGAGAGGAAGGCAATGATGAAAACTGTGATGGAAACATTGGTGTGACTGCTGCTGGAAAAGTTGCAAAAGCTGTTGTTTTTACTGCTATTGGGAAAGTAGCAAAAGTTGTTGGTGTTGCTGCCCAGGAAGTGGCAAAAGCTGCTCTTTCTGGGAAGGAAAGAGAAAGAGATATCAGTGCAGAAGACAATTGGATGGTCAGATCAACAAGTTCTTTCCTTTTTAGCTTCTAGGATGAACAAATTTGGGCAAGGAGAGGGCTTCGCCAGTACTGCTGCTATAAAAATACAAAAAAGGTTTTGGGGGTGGAAGAAGAGAAAAGAATTCTTGATCATTCATCAGAAAAGAGTTAAAATCCAGGCCCATGTAAGTGGTCACCAGGTCAGAAGGCAATATAGAACAATCATAGGGTCTATGGGAATTCTGGAAAAAAAACAACTCTTAAAGGAGTCAACAATTTTTTCATATAGACCACCACCCAAACCTCCAAACCTGAATTGGAGGCAGCAGCCAGTGGGTTCCCTTCCTATGATGATTAGCCATGGGAACAAGCACTACTGTACCAACCTTGAGGACAAGGTTGTTTTGCAGCAGGGTGTAATGATAGGATATAATATGATAGGTTATAATGGGTAATAGGTGTGCAGGAGAGAGAAAACAGTTGAAGAATTAATTGTTCAGTTTAGGAATTAATTGTTGTTGGGTAGTTAGAAGTGGGTTGCCTTTATAAGAAGGCAAGGGGGGTCTGGTAGAAGGGAGAGTTTTTGATATCAATTGTATAGAAAGGAACCTTGATCCTGTGGAGGGGGATTATGCTCCCAGTTACTGGTTGTACACGACATTGGTTGATGTGAATACATATTTTCATTCTTTTCTTACCATTTGGGTGCTATTGTGTGAGTGTGTGTTGTGAGTCAGTTAGGTTTCATACCCAGAAACCTAACACAAGTGCCTTTGTGAAATTTATTGGTGTTCAACTCTTCTGGCATATTTTGGTTGACTGTTGTTGAGTGCTCTCTATTGGATTTTTAGCCCTTGCATTTCTTTATCATGTATTGTGAGCTTGACTAGAAATGCTCATCATTTTTTCAGGACTAGATTGGTAGCTGTTGCCACTCAGAAGTTTGTTGCTGAAGTTGCAGTAGACGCTCTTCAGTATGTTCATTTTACCTGTGTTTTTGTTGATCTTTACCATCTAGCTTTTATTTTATTTTTAACCTTGAATTACTGCATCAGAGCTAACTATTCATGTGTTAGTTAATTTGAGAAATATTCTTTTGTTGAACTTGATTTGTGGTTTCCTAAAATTTATTGAACTTTTTGTGAAGTTTGTTTATGCATGTGAGATGAGTTGAGGAGTGTCTGAGAAACACTTGTTCCCTTGTGCTTCATTTAGATGGTGTGAAAGAAAGTGATAGATTGGAAAATGAAAAAAAAAGGAAGAGAATTATAGTAGAAAGTGAGGTTATTTGGTTGAGTTGAAAGAGAGTGGAAATAAGAGTAAAGAAAAATAATCTTTTTTATTAGTATTCACAATTAATTTTTATAATAATTTCATTCACAATGGATTGTGTTGGCCTATAATCGATTATGTATACAAATTACATTCCAAAAGACCGATCTTTTTAAAAACATAATGTGTTTATGGTGCACTAAAATAAGCTAGGGACGGGTTGGAACTTGGAAGGTAAGCTAGGCTGGCTTTCCTCTCAAATGTCATGTCTTGAGAGAGGAAAGCTTGACCTGTGGGCTCCACAACTGAATACTCTCATTTCTGTTCAAATACCTTGAAACAAACAGGAGAATCACCGCACATTCACTCCCTTCGATCTCTAACAGTGGTTGAACAGATAAAAGCAAGGCGTTAATGAGTGTTATATGCATTATAGAAGTGCACAAGCACATATATTTCAATGGAATTCTTTGTGCAATTGCGCTTAATTTTTGTGAATTTTATCCCTATTCATGTAAATGTCCATAAAGGCAGAGACTTCAATGAGAGGAGAAATGTTAATAAAAAATCTTAATATTAAGGTTGTTAATTAACTTTTAGTGTAGTTCATTGGAATTCTTTGCACAATTGCACTAAATTTTGTGATTTTATCCCTACTCACGTAAATGTCCATAAATGTAGAAGGTACAATGTGAGGACCAATGTAAATAAATGCTTAATATTGAGGTTGTTAACCAGGACATAGCTTGTCCTAATTTTTTTGGTACAATCTATTTGGGAAGTATAGTACTTTTATTGTAAATAACGTTTCTTGACATTCTTTTTTAGACTCTTCTTGATAAACAAAGGTGAATATAGAATATAAAAGTATTATTTATCAATTTGGATCTTTTATTATGTTGCTTATATTTTATTTCGTTTTGATTTCGTATCACTCTCTCTACACTCGTATATATAATGCAGAGTCCCAATGCCCTATATTTTAGAGAATAGCCTTCTCCAAGTCTCAATGTCTTCATAAGATATAACTGGCGAACTGTTTTTTGATACTTTTTTTGAAGTTTTATTGATTTTCTTGGTTTTACCAATATGAAAATTCACAAATTTCTCCATTTTTATCATCCACGATTGCATTACTATTTCTTTTTTGGCTAGTTTTGAGTGCACTGTTGTGAGTTAGTTGCCTCGTCTTTCTTTTACTTTTCCATACAGGATGATGAGTTGACTAAATGTTAACTGTAGGCACTGCAAAGCAAGACAAGCAACAATTCCAAAAGACAAAAGGGACAAGCAGCAGAAGGTTTTTACAGCTTTTAACTGATTTTGACTATACATTCATTGTGTATGTGTAGTACTTACATTTCATTATATATAACATAACAGGATAAACGTTTAGTTTTGACAATGGAAGACCTATCAAAAGCATTGCGTGAGGTAAGAATAGTTGGCAATTTCTTGTCGTTGTAGGGGTCATTGCAATCATCATTGCCTTATGGATGTTTACTCATTCTTTGTAATGTCCACTCTCTCCTCCTGGCTATATATGAGTAATTCAATCTCTTCCAGACAAGTCTGCGTTAACCCCATCGCTCATCTTTTAAACCTCTCCTTTGCTAGCTTGCCCAGTTCTTTTGTTGCTCTGTTACTAGTTTATAGAAGATGGTGATTGTGGCTAATATTCATAGCAGGATCAGAATAGTAGTATCATCACTTCTTTGAAAACCATCATTGGCTGACATCTTTCATTTTCTTATCTCAACTGAAAAACGATGACCTTTTTGATTGGTTTGATCGGTTCACTGGTTTTCTAAACCTTGCATGTTTCATGCCCTGTTTGACCAACTGGTCTAGCCTCTTCCTTTTGTTATTTTCTTAGGGGTTTCCTTACTAAGGGTTTGGGGCAGACAGTCTCAGACACATGCAATGGGTAAGCAGTCTCAGACACATGCAATGGGTAAGCATGGTCAGCTCTCAGAGCCCATTCCCTCTACCATGTTTTCAAGATATGTTTTTAAGCTTCTATTTAGGTCAACGTTATGGTTTTTATCCAGACTTCGGTTTAGAAGATAACATATATAATTTATTTTTTTTCTAATTGTATTGTTACTATGTTATATTCCTTTACATTGAATCCGCTTACTATCCTTTATGAACAGTATGGCGTGAATTTAAGGCATCAAGAATATTTTGCCGATAGCCCTTCTACTGGAACAGATCCTGCCACTCGAGAAGAATGAGTCTTATCTTGATTATTTGTTTTAAGGCTTTTAGAATTTCATGTGTAGTAAGTATTGCTGTATACCAATGCTGAATTGTATATTCTATTTATTCATATTTTGCTAGTTCTCTAGTTTTACGTTCTGTATGCTGAAATCATTACGCGATATGCCTATTTTATGTACTCATTATTTTGTGTCTTGAATGTATTTTATTCCATCTTTTTAACTAGTTACAGCTTGAACACTTGTTCTTTGGCAATTTTATTGTCTTGGCAATTTCGTGGATCATTATTATTTTTTTCTCTTATGACAGACAATGAGTTCTTATTTTATTTTCCTTTCTTTTTTTTCTTCATGGATGAAACATAATATTTGCTAAATGAGTAATCAGGATAAACTATAAGAATGAACTTTAGTACTAAAGATAATAGTGAAGAAAAAAATATAAATAAATATCTTTTTTTTTTTTATTGTACATTTCTTCAGTTTATTTTATTATTTATTATATTTAATTTTATGTTTCAATATTTACATAATTCTAAAATATTGGAGAATCACAGTACCACTACACACAGCATTTATGTGTTGAAAGTTATAAACATCTTGCTGTTGGATTTGTTTTTATTTCATCTTTGGTTATGATCAATGATTTCTTGCACTCGAGATTCTATTCATTTTAATCCATGCCAAACACCACTGTTTCCTTTTCCAACTATTTATATTTTGAAAATGGAATAGGAATTTAACTAGGACAACTCTATCTTTTGGATGCATTCAAATTTTTGAAACATGGCAACTATGAGGATATTGTTTAATGAAATGTTTGTGAATTTTTCAGAATGTCATGATATACTAATACGGTGTAATTAATGCTTAATTTTGAGAAGAAAAATGACAGCAGGTATGAAAAACAATATATTAGTAAAAATTGAGCTTTAAAATAAGAAATGATACAGATAAGCCTCTGGTATTCCTATTTTTTTATATATACTTGGGAGTTGGCATTTATGACTTGAATAGAAAAATTGTATGAACTAGAAGAAAAATTAATATGAAATTGCTTTGAAAACACTCATTTTTGTTAACATATCGAAATAGAGACTTGTTCTTCGACTAAAATTTGTAAAATTTATTATGTGGTTTGGAGAGTTATCCCATTAAATTAGTGATAAAATATGTTATTATATGGTTTTATGCGAAGTGTTGCAAATAACTATTTTTTGAAGGCATATGAAGAAGAATTAAGGAGATTTTGTAACGCAGTGATTAATTAGTGATTAATTATTATAGGAATCATCACACAATCAATATAAAAACAATTAACGTAAAAAAGACATATAAAATGCTATTTCAATTATTCAAACATAATATAACACTAATATATATATATATATATATATATATATATATATATATATATATATATATATATATATGTGTGTGGGTTTGCTAATTTGCGTAAGCTCTTTCTTCTTCAGTTGGTACATTTTAGCAATGTGTACCGGGTTTTATAGACAAAAATACATCATATATTATGTATTCTAAGTTCTAAGGTCAAGGGTATTTTAATAATTTTATTCTCAAAACTAAAAAAAAAAACAAAAAACCGCCAAACCCTTACTCAACTCCTTAATTTCTCTCAACCCTTTCTCTTTCATCCATTTTACTATAACATTTTCTCTGTCATCCTACTGTAACCCCCTACTGAAAAGATTAGAAACACTCATCGTTAAACAATTAGAAACACTCATCGTTAAACAATTTGCCTTTGTAAAGAGTTGAGTCATTGGCATATTCGCCTTCAGGAAAAGGTTCATTCAAGATCTCTTCAATTTCATCATCTTCACTAACCTCTCTAATTGCATCATCTGCGGATGTTGAATCATCATCTCTAGTCGTTAAATAATTTTCCTTTGTAAAGAGTTGAGTCATTGGCATATTCGTCTTCAGGCAAAGCTTCATTCAAGATCTCTCTAATTTCATCATCTTCATTAACCTCTCTAATTTCGTCATCTGCAGATGTTGAATCGTCATCTCTAAAAAAACCCTCAAGGCCAATTACCAATTCCTTCGGATGTTATTATGCTTGTGAAAATTAGATAAGACAAAAATTATAAAATGAAAACTCATTATAAAATCATTTTTTGTAAGAAATTGTTTAACAACGAGTGTTTCTGATTTTTTCCAGGCCAATTACCAATTCCTTTGATGTCATTATGCTTGTGAAAATTAGATAGAATTAGATAATACAAAAATTATAAAATGAAAACTCATTATAAAATCATTTTTTGTAAGAAATTATTTAACAGCGAGTATTTCTGATTTTTTCCAAGCCCATTACCAATTCCTTGATATGTCATTATGCTTGTGAAAATTATATAAAATTAGATAAGACAAAAATTATAAATTGAAAACTCATTATAAAATCATTTTTTGTAAGAAATTATTTAACAACGAGTGTTTCTGATTTTTTTCAGTTGGAGCTACCACAGGGATGACAAAGCAAAACCTTGGAGTGAGAGAGATGAAAGAGAAAGGGTTGAGAGGAATGAGGGAGGTGAGTAAGGGTTTGGGGGTTTCTTTTTTCTCTTTTAGTTTTGAGAATGAAAATTATTCAAATATTCTTGCCTTGACCTTAAAACTTAGAATCAATAATATATGAGGTTATTTTTGTCTACTAAAACCCGGTACACATTGCTAAAATGTACCAACTGAAAAAAGAGCGTACGCAAGTTAGCAAACCCCTATATATATATATATATATATATATATATATATATATATATATATATATATATATATATATATATATATATATATATATATAGGGCTTTTTTTAGTTGGTACATTTTAGCAAAGTGTACCAAGTTTTACGTTACAAAAAAGTTTCTATTAAAAAAACTAACTTTAAATCAAGGGTATTTGAATAATTTTAAAATTTAATTTAAGATAAAAAATAATAGTTATTTATCATCCTGATTAGTCCACGTGTATTAGTTGTTATTACCTTTTATTTTATTTTTTTATTTTAAATAATAACTACCTTTTTATTTTTATTTTAAAAAACAACAACCTTTTAAAAAATATATAATAAAAGGTAATAACTACTAATACACGTGACAACAATCATGGATGATAAATAACTAATCAATAGGGTTTAGGGTTTATGATTTAGGGTTTAGGGTTTTTTATAAATAAAAAAAATAAGGTAGTTATTAAGTCATGGATTGTAAATAACTAAGTTTTATTTATTTTTTTAAAATTAAATATTAAAATTATTAAAATACCCTTGGGTTTAAAGTATGTTTTTCTTTGAATGGGGAGTTTTTTGTCTATTAAAACTTGGTACACTTTGCTAAAATGTACCAACTAAAAAAACCCTTACGTAAATTAACAAACCCCATATATATATATATATATATATATATATATATATATATATATATATATATATATATATATATATATATATATATATATATATATATAAAAAAACTAATCATCCTACTCAATGCTTTTGTAGCATCACCATTTGATACCTAATCAACAGAAATCTTGTCATCTGCTCGCACATTTAAGGTATAACAAACAAAAACACAAACAAACAAAAACAAATGGGTAAGTTAATTTACCAAAGGAACTTTCATATAACTGAATTATAGATGTTAACACATAAACATAAGTATATCAAACAATCTTAAAGCATACAATCATTAATTCTAAACTTAACTATCCATATGCATGTATGGATATTAGAATCTGGGAGTTATGCACTTGTAGTGGTGGATCAGCTTACCCTCCCAAGCTATCACTCACTAGGTTAGTCCGTCAACCATCTTTGATCAAGATAAAGTCTTTAGACTATGACCTCCTACTCCTCTCATCACATACCTCATCCTTCTCTACTTAAGATCGGATGGTTATCAAAGTGTCAAGATAACCCCCAATACAAAATTTCAACATCAATACATACACAACTTGAAACCATTACAATAACTTCTTGAATATTCTTTTCACAACATATTTTATCCATATACTTACAACCATATAATAATCCACAAAACATCACAACTTTCACAGTAAACATGCATAGAATCAAGTATAAACTACTTCAAACAAGCAAGGATCAGAAAATCACAAAAAACCACACTAGCACTCAAACTAACACTCAATGCAAAAGCTCTCGTAAAAGAAAGCGCTCAACACCAAAGCTCTCACACTTTTGCTCACTCAATGAAAAAGACAAAAATTTAGTCCAGAACTGTAATGGTAATCGGACCTTAAAGATACCCTGTCACCGCTCAACGTCATACCATTCACATATTGGTCGCTCAATGATGGAAACGGGCGTTGAACCCCATATACCAGAAACCTGCAACTTTAAATTTGTGATCTAATGAACTAGAGACTTATTCAAATGACTAAATTAGTATTCCTAACTAATTTGCTTAACTAGTCAGATACTCAATCAATCAAGTATACAACATGTATAATCATCAAATGGTATAAAACATTAGGTGCTTCTTCAAAGGTTATAGCGTTTAGTGGTCATTCATTAGACGATGTTTTCTTTAAAACTCTTTGCTTGAGATAACACTATATAAACTTTTTAGCCTTAGTATTATATAAGAGATGAACTTTCTTTATCATAAGACGCTTTGCTATAGCTCATATAGTCTATTAGATGATTTCAATGACAGATACTTTCTTTTCTTATATGTTGTTTATGATTTTATAATTCATTAGACAGTTTGGTCTGGAAAACATAATTCATAAGCTTGACTTTATTTAAATCAGACATTATAAAATATTTCGTCTTTAGACATTGTTTCATTTAAACAACTTTTCAAACATATATAACGATATTTCGTTTAATACTTTTTATTAAACTTCAAAACTTAGGTTGCTTAAACGGTTTATTCTCTAGAATAGTTATTTTGACTTTTTTTTATGGAGTTTTTCAAAGTGGTATTGAATAATAATAGTTTTTCTTAAAAGAGAAAAATAAAAAATTTATGAGAACTCACAAATTCTTTTATTTAGTTTTTTCTTTTGTTGTGTTTAAATGAGGTAATTTAGAAGAGTAATTCATTAATTTTAAAATTGTAAAAAAATTATATTAAAATGATTTTTTTGGATAAAGTATTTTAAAATAAATTTAAATTTAATAAATTTGGAAAGGTATTTCAAATGAATAAATTGGAAGAATTTTAAATATCCTAAAAAAATATAAGAACATTGAAATTTCACTCATTTTCATTCTACTCTTGTTCCATTCACAAAGGAGAGTCAAGTCAACTAGAGATGAAAATCAGTCGAGTTAGCTTGAACTAAAGGAATTGAATCAGTCCAAGTTGTAAGTCGATTAGATTTGGCCTAATCAGAAGTTCGAGATGAATTGGCCCGAGTCAAAGAACAAGTCAGGTCGGTCTAGGCCAAAGGTCGAGACAGATTGATCGAGTCAAATGTTGAGAAAAGTCTACACAAGTCAAAAGTCGAGTCAATTTAACACATGTCAAAGGTTAAACTAATTTGACATAAACTGAAAGTCGAATTGGACATCGAAGATCAAGCCAGATTGATTCCACCTAAAAGACAAACGAAGATCAAGCCAGATTGATTCCACCTAAAAGACAAAGTGTAAATGTCTTGCCAAAACCGTCCAAAATGATTGTTTCATTTTGAAAACTTTCTTGTAGTACAACAAGGCATCTACACTTTGTCGGATCATATATGTTTTGTACCTTGGTGGTACCTCAATTTCTTTAATGAGTATCATTTATTTCACAACAAATCTTTTAACACATTCCAAACTATTCCAAACTTTATTTATATTG
Source organism: Vigna umbellata (assembly GCF_029865625.1). NCBI lineage: Eukaryota > Viridiplantae > Streptophyta > Magnoliopsida > Fabales > Fabaceae > Vigna > Vigna umbellata. Next base: position 1,732,787 of record NC_142173.1, on the reverse strand, counting down.
GTCTCTTTCCTGTTATATCGTCGTACACTGGCTCCGATACTTCCAAATAAATATTTAAGGATAAAATATTTATAAAATAATAATTAATTTTAAAGATAAAAATTAATTAATTAGTATAGTGGTTAATTTACATATAAATTAATAAAGTAAAAGTTATTAATATTTAAATAGTTTTTATTATAAATAAAAAATTATAATTAATTTGTAAATTAAAATATTAATTAGTCTCTAACATTATATACTAATATTTTAACAATCAATAAATGAATGTCTGAATTAAATTGTTTATCTGTAATGCTATTAAAATGATGAATCGTTTATTTTAGGCATAATACCCAATTTTGTCCCCACTTTGGTTCGGAAATCTCAAGTTAGTCCCTTTATAGAAAAGTGAGTTGAATGGATCCTTACTTGTAATTAATTGACTCTAATGAGTCCCTTCCGTTAAATAGAAGGAAACGGAGTTAGTGGACTGATGATGTGGCAGTTGTCTTTGATGATGTGGCAGTCATTTGGTGGGCCCCTACTCCCAACCAGAGGCCTCACGGACGGCACCACCCTCTTTCTCTCTCTAACTTTTTGTGAGATTACGGTCCTAATACAATTATGGCATAATCATTTTCATACCTGGCTGTAAAGTTCACTCTTTTTCCCTTTTCTTTCTCTTTTCAATCATACTGCTACTATTTCCCAACCAGCCAAACTCGCGTTTTTCTTGTCCCCTTTTTTTCTTCCTTCCCTAAAATTTATTATCTAGTAATAGTACTAGGTAGTAGTAAAATAAAGGAATGCTCCGTCATCAAACAATGACGCATTGAAAGTTACACATTATCTTCTTGTTGCAGAATATTATTCATTCTATTTCAAAACCTACTAGTGCAATCAGCTTCTGTTCAGAAACTAAGTCATCCAGTTTTAACCATACTTCTTCCTTTTATTTATATATTCCACCTTCTGTTTACAAAATTCATTGTTTATAAATTTTACTTTCCATAATTAATCTTAGCTTTTTACAATGAAAGTAATTCAATTGAAATAAACTAACGTTTTTAACCCAATTCTAAGGTTGTGAACACACATTTGGTAACTGTAACAGAGATTTATGCTTTAGCTTAGTTGAAACTGTTTCTTGATTGGGTGAATTTATACCACTACTTAGTATATATAGAGTGAGAAAGACAGAGAGAAGGAGAGAAAGAGAGAAAGAGAGAGAGAAAGTGGTCCACAGAGTCTATGGCTGTCTGACCCTCATCTCAGAAACAGCCGTGTTAGATAAGGAGAGAAGGAAAGAGAGACCAAGGGAGAAAGATTCTATAAACCATTATTCTCTTCTCTCTTCATTTAACTCTTGTTTCACAACTATGACTTTCCTTTCAGCACGATTCACATGAAAAGCCAATTTCAATTTCTTCCCACACGTATATTCCTTTTCTTTTTCTGTGTCTCAAACCACAAAATCAACTCCCAACCAAAAATGGCCACCGCATTCCAACCGGCATCGATGCCATCTCCGACACCCACGGACGGCCATCGTCGGACGCCGCTCCAGCCCCTCCTTCTCGTGTGCGAGGGAGGACCTCGCTTTTCACGTACGCCCCAGATCTGCTCCGAATCCATCCTTGCCGCGCCTCGATTCAGCCACCGCGGACGGATCCCACGCCGCCGCACGTCACCAGGATCTAGATGGCTGCGACGCTTCTTCTCTCTCCGCTCGCGGCCCAGATTCATCGCTGCCCTCGCCGGAGCTTGCTTCTCCACCGACGCCACCACTCCCTTTTTTTCTTTCCCTCTTCTAAGAAGGGTTCTTTCATCTCCAGCATCACCACCGAACATTTTCCCCTCTCTTTTTACTCATTCATTTTTTTTCTGAACCACGTTGCTTAGGTTTTACTCGATTATTACATTCTTTAATTTATTTTAATTCTCTTTTGTGGTGATGATGGGGCTGGGAAGAATTGAGAGATGATGGGGGGTTGGAGGAATTGGTTGGAGAAGATGAAGAAGGTGGTGGTGATAAAATACCACCAAGAACAGGAGGCACTGCAACAGGGGAAGCATTTGGAGAAGGGTTGGTTGAAGCCATCACGACACAAAATTTCAATTTTCAGATCAACCCTTCTACAAGCAATGCTCGAATTTCTTCAGAGAAAAAAAAAACACAACCACCATGACCCAATCCCTTAAAAAAAAACACTTAACTTTGGCAAAGAGCAAAAAGTCAATACCCACAAACAACTTTCAAGAAAGCTAATACTTTAGTGAGGTACAACTGCCACATCATCAAAGACAACTGCCACATCATCAGTCCACTAACTCCGTTTCCTTCTATTTAACGGAAGGGACTCATTAGAGTCAATTAATTACAAGTAAGGATCCATTCAACTCACTTTTCTATAAAGGGACTAACTTGAGATTTCCGAACCAAAGTGGGGACAAAATTGGGTATTATGCCTTTATTTTATGTGTTAACATTTTATAGTTTCAAGACAAAACAATGAGTAAGTAAAGATTATGCAATTCGACTAAGTAAATTGAAATTTTACTAATCCAAAAATCTTTTTTCAGGTTGCAGAGTTTCAAAGATATTTATAAACTAACGCGGATATTCTTTGTTCTTGGTAAGTGCATATTCTCTGTGTTATTGGTATGATTTAAGAGAAACGATTAATTAAATTTTAAATATTTCATAAATTAGATATATTAGTATAAAATGATGTAAAATGATAAATTTTTTTAATTATTTTAATAGAAAAAATATTAAATAATAAAGACCATTATTATTTAAATAACAAATATTTAATAATATAATTATTTTTATAACTTAATAAAATTCAATTAAAAATAAACAAAGTTATTAAAGGAATCGAATCTTAGTTAAACCTTAAAATAAAACATCACAATTAGCTTTCAACACGCAGGTCTTTTTCAGATTTTACAACTTATATAACAATAACTATCGAATGTAGTAGAAGACACAGTTTAACGGTCTCTATAAAACAAAGAAAAATAATAATACGGTATTATATTTATTTAACATATATTATAAAGATAAAATAATCATAAAAAATAGTTATTATATTTTTAAAATATATATATATAAAATAAATAATGTAAAATAAATATAAAAAAAATTGTGTGTATTATTTTTTAAACAAAATATAAAAAAGGTACATTTTTAAGAAAATAGGTATAAAAGAATTATAAAATTGACTTAATAATAAAAATTAAAAAAATATATGAAAAATGTGGTAAGTTTAACTTTCTCATTAATAAAAATTATTAAGCATTGTGAATAAAAAAATTAGGTATACATAACCTCACACGAGACAGGTTTGGTTGAATTTATAGGTCAACCCTATTATGCCCCTCATGGTTTCCACTTTTATCAATACAAAATGATATTGCAAGTGGAAGGTATCATCAATGGCCTTCTCAAAATGGTATTAAGGTCATAATTCCTCATCATTCCCCATGATTAATCACTCCACCACACTTTCAAAACACAAACCCACCAACCATAGTTTTTATGTTTTGGTGACACTTCCATTATTTCACAAAAAAATAATATTTACTGGTCCTTTCCATATTATCTTCACATTCCATTCTTCAACACTAATCATTTGTTTCACAGAAACCTAAAATAATAATATAATGAATAAGTTAATCAACTAAAAATAAATAAAAATCTAAAGTGTTTATTCAAAGAAAATTAGAAAAAATAACAGATTGAGTTTTATTCTAAATTCTTCAGAATCACTGGTTTTTTCTTTTCCATCCAAATACCTCTTTTAGTTCTTTTCTTTTTCCTGTGACTTCCTCATTTTCATGTCCAAAACATGTTGTGTGCTTCTTATACCTACTTTCTATATATATGGAGTGACTCAAAATTTAGATGGCAACATGTATGCGTATCTATTCATATCCTAGGCATTATTATGTCTAACCCTAAATCTCATGATGGCATTCCCATTTTAGATCTTTCTCAGCCATTGCAGCCATCTTCTCTATGCTCCCTCTATAAAGCAGCCAAAGATTGGGGGGTTTTCTACATAATCAACCATGGAATCTCCAAAGATCTTTGCAGTCATATCCAATCACTCTCCAAAAACCTGTTCAATCTTCCTTCTGATACTAAACTCAGACTTGGTCCTTTCTCATCTTTGAAATCTTACACACCTCATTTCATTGCCTCTCCATTCTTTGAGAGCTTCCGAGTTAATGGACCCAACTTTTATGTTTCTGCTAACACTTCTTCTGAAATTCTCTTTGACAAAAACGACTCCAAATTCAGGTAATAAATAAGCTTGTGCATTTTTCCCATTAAGCTCTCACTCTTAGATATTATATATGGTGTTTCTTTATTTGTTTACATCACAATTAGATCAATTTTTCAAAAACACTAACAACAAATAAGTAAAATAAATCTGAATTTTTCTACCGACTAAATTAACATAAATATCTATAAACTTTGACAGTAATTGAATGAAAGAGATTCTATAGAATATAACTATAAGAAAAATTTAGCTGAAGAGAGTGTTGTGTTGTAAACAGTGTGATGATTGAAGAATACTGTGGTAAGATGGAAGATCTGTCAAAGAGAATTGTAAAGATTATGCTGATGAGCTTAGGGGAGGGCATGGAGAAGAAGTTTTATAATTCAGAGTTCAAGAAGTGCCATGGATACTTGAGGATAAACAATTACTCAGGCCCAGATGTTATGGAGGAGGAAGTTGAGGGGCTTGGAATGCACACTGATATGAGTTGTATCACCATATTGTATCAAGATGAGATTGGAGGGCTTCAAGTGAGATCAAAGGAAGGAGAGTGGATTGGTATAAGCCCATCAGAGGGAACCCTAGTGTTGAACATAGGAGACATGTTGCAAGCATGGAGCAATGACAAATTAAGGTCTTCAGAACATAGAGTTATTTTGAAGAATCATTTCAACAGGTTTTCTCTAGCCTTCTTTTGGTGCTTTGAAAATGACAAGGTCATTTTTGCACCGGATGAAGTTCTTGGAGATGGAAACAAGAGGATGTACAAACCGTTTGTGTGCTTCGATTATTTGAAATTTAGAGAGAACAATGAAAAGGGAAGATTTGATAAGGTTGGCTTCACAGTCAGAGACTTTGCTGGTATCAAGGCTCAATAATGTTGGGTGATAAGTTAGTATATGCTCCCAAAAAAAAAATGGAAACTAAATTGCTAGTGCAAATGTACTGATATGTATATACCAATTATGATAGTTTAGTTATTATAGAAAATTTATGTATGCTATGTTGAATAGTTTAAACCCATCAAGTGGAGTCATTCGGTCCAATCCTCGTTTACTAATGGTTGGTCAGTCAATATAATTCGGTTCACAAGTAAATTGAAAAAAATTTGAATATAATTCGATTTATCACGAATTTGTTGGTTAAATGAGCTAATTCAGTAATTCTACAAGTTTTTTTTTAGTTTCCAAAAAATAACATTTTTTTCTAATTTAAATCTAAATAAATTTCAATTCAAAATAATATTAAATTCTAAAAACAATTCAAAATAAAAAATATAATATAATTTAAAATAAAAAATATAATATAATCCAAAATCATCTTAAATTTTAAATATAATTTAAGAGTATAAAAAATAAAATTAGATAGATAGACAAGTTAACTCGACTTACAACATATTTAACTCGGGTAAAATAGTGATCAAACTCAAAATTAACTTGTATCAAAATTTTAATTTTTTTTATTAACTTAATACAACTCAAACCTTAGTGAGCCACGGTTAATTCACAAATTATAATCCATTTTAATAACACGCACTACTTATCTACCATTTAATGTTAGATAATGGGTGTGACAATGGAAACCACATAAGGCCAACATTCAGTGATTCTTCACCATCTGCGTGAATCATGCAGATACTAATAAATGCTTGTTACATTTGATGTTTGTCTACAATATTACTTTATTCGTATATTTCATTTATGTTTGAAAATATATATATATATATATATATATATATATATATATATATATATATATATATATATATATATACATATATATATATATATATATATCTTACATGGAAGGATTTTTCAACGGTGTTTGTCAGAAATATTTTATAAAAAATGTTTTTTAATAATTTTTTTTATAATTCTTTTACAACAACCTACGTGGTAGTTTGTGATTGATTTATTTTAAATAAATAGACCAATAAAATAGTGACACAATCTATTATTAAAAAATTGTTAAAAAAGTTGTTAAAATATCATGGTTCATATTTTCTACTAATCAAATTTGTGTTTAATGTACATAAGTTATTTTGTTATCTTCCAAAAGTTGAAAATTGAGTTTATAAGTGCTGTATATAAAAGAGAGTGAAACTACAACTGGGTACTGAATAGTTGAACATGTACTTGAAAACTGCTATCAAATAGTAATAACGAACCCTACTTAATGCTAAGATTATTTTATGTGTATTCCACTTTCCACCAAAAAAACTGTGTGCTTGACCTTATTTATTTTTGGATAATCTGCAAAACCTGTGTGCTCTTAGTTTTGTTTATGTAGAACTAAGTTTGATCTTAAAAGTAAAATATAAGTTTTTTTCTATGGATCCGTTTTCCCTCGTTCTATCTCCTTTTTCAAAATATTAAAAGCATTAAACTAGAAATGAAATAAAAGGAAAAATTAGATAATCAACTTGTTATATTTTGAAGAATTGTTAAAAGTATTACAGAGAACAATAAATTTCTTTGTTCCCGTTGGAGCAGTTGAACTTGTTTTTGTCTTTAGGGGTATTTAAATTTATTCGTCAGTTGGAGCATTGAATACTTAAAATAAAAAAGATTTTTCTATCATATATATTTTGAATATTGTGTATGAGCAGTATAATTAATGTAGATGTAGTCTTTGTACAAAGTGAGAGAAATTTCACATTGTAAACCAATTAATGTTAGAGTGTTCCTCCCTGTTGAGTTTACCCTGCACCTCCCTTTACTTTTATATTTACAATTATAGCCCTATTATTGAATATTTTGATTTTTAAAGAAAGCTGATTCCATTGAATAATAAAAATGAAACAACTCTTCCTTTAATACCGCATTTCACATTTGCAAAACCCTACACCATTTTTTTCTTTCGTATTTCATATCTCATAGCCTATACCCCTTTCTTTCTCCTCTATTCTAGCGGTCCTCTCCTCCTCCCCTTCTCCCCTCATTTTGACCATCTCCTCTCTTCTCTAGTTTGGTGACTATGTGGTGTTGCTATGGTGGAGAGTTACAGCAGTGGTTGTTTTTCTTCTCCCCCAATTCATATTAAGCTTGGATCGCGATATTCTAACAACGAATTTTGAACACTTTTTTTACAACGCCAAGTGTCAGTAGTGCATTGGTCCAATTTTTTTTCTTTTATTTCTGAAATTGTGACATTGAAATTGATGAGAGCTTCAGAAAATTTGGAATTTCAAATATACCCCTTGCCCTAATTCATTAGAAATCATCGTTCTCTTTCTTCCTTCTCGTTCCCCATCTTCGTTCTAGCTATTCCTTTTGGTTTTCGGTCTCCCTCTTCCTTGTGGTTGTCGCTCTTCCTTGTTGTTACCCTTGTACGTTTTCATTACATCTCATCGTTTTGGTCAATGTCGTCCTCTTTGTTGAATGTATTGTGCAAAATGGCAAGTTCCGGTAACCATGGTCCTTCGACGAGCAAGGTAAATGCATTCTTCCTTCATTTTGTACATTGCGTTTTCGGTTTGGATTTTGGGTTTTCCCTGTTAAATTTTTTGTTGTTTTTGTTTTAGGGCTTTTATGTTTTGGTTATTTTGTTTGTTATTGATGCAGTTGAGGGTTAGTCACTCCTTTTTAACAAAGTATATTTCTACTTTGAACGAGCATTTGATAGAGGAGCACCGGTCACTGATTGCGGAGATGGTAGACAGAGTGTTTTATGTAAAGAACCGTCCATGAACACTGGATTTTTTTCCCCCGGAGGCATGTCCACCAATCCACCTCCAATGAAGACTTATGTGAGAAGGGGTCACGAAGGCATTACAAGAGCAGAGTGCTTAGGAGACCTTACACTCGATTTCTTAGAATAAAATATGAGTGATATTTGTATAGATTTCTTAAGAGAAAGTAATACAAAATTGTACATATTATTAATGTTAATTGAATTTCCTTTGTTATTGTCATTGTGAAATGAGGTTTTCTTTCAATTGTTAATGAATAAAGTGGTCACTTTGATTAGTATTGATGTATTTGATGGAGGAATGAAACAATGCTTGTGACATGATGAAGTTAGGTGAAGTCCTGGAACTTCTGCACCAAAAAAGACAGTTGTACTCGATTACAACTCATTGGTAAACGATTACACGAACAAAATCCAGGATTTGTACATAAACTTGTACTGTAGGAGTCAGTTGTGCTAACCTACGTGACCATAGTCAAAAATTTTAATTTTTTGGCATAAATCCACTGGTTTTCACTTGATTTTGGTGTTTAAGTGTGAGTAAAGGCTGGAAAGTCGTGTTTGCGCACCCCATGATTGAGGAAAGGAACAACATTTATGAGATGAACAACTTAGATGAAGTCTTGAAACTTCTGCACCAAAAAATACACTTGTAATCGTTTACAAATGTTTGGTAAACGATTACAGGAACAAAATCCAGGATTTGTACAGAAACTTGTACTGCAGGAGTCAGTTGTGCTAACCTAGGTGACCATAGTAAAAATTTTTAATTTTTTGGCAAAAATCCACTAGTTTTCACTTGATTTTAGTGTTTAAGTTTGAGTAGAGGCTAGAAAGTTATGTTTGGGCACCCCATGATTGAGGAAAGGAACAATGTTTATGAGATGAACAGCTTAGATGAAGTCTTGAAACTTCTGCACCAAAAAATACACTTGTAATCCTTTACAGATGCTTGGTAAACGATCACACGAACAAAATCCAAGATTTGTATAGAAACTTGTACTGGAGGAGTCAGTTGTGGTAACCTAGGTGACCATAGTCAAAATTTTTAATTTTTTGGCATAAAT